>NC_045957.1:104295076-104595076 GCF_010909765.2 Amblyraja radiata | reverse complement strand
GAGCCTCCAGGTTGTCTGATTGACAGGTCAATTAAGTACTTGGAGACTTGGAGTAGAATTTGTCTCACCGAGAGAAATGGAGCTGTACCTCACTGTGATTTAAAACTGTTTTGCACGGTTAAGCAGAAAAGCTAAATCGACAAGGTTAAATTATCTTCCTTGTTATTTGAAAAGCTGAAACGTTCCTTTTACACACATTGAATGGGACTGCTCTGTCTTTCAGTTTTTGTTTTTTTAGTATTTGCACATGCTCTTGATAGCAAGGATGTCTTATGGAAGGGACGCCTGTTAGAATAAATTTCCCAAGGCTCGAATAAATTTGCCTAGTACATTGTCTAGATTGTAATGCAAAGGCTAAGAGTTAAGAGTGACTCTGAGGCATAGAATTAATTCATTTTACAGCATTGTGCTGTTTTCCGGGGAGAATTCTGCTGTTTCTGGGCCAAATCCTGCCACATAGATAAACAGATAGGGCGCCTCCCATCGCTGTGCACCGGCATTTGGATGACATGATCTTAGTCATAGCAGAATGCAGGAGGAAACAGACCCATCGGCCCAACCTATCCATGCCAACCAAATTGCCTTCCCAAACACCCACTGTCATGCATTTAGTGCATATCCCTCTGGACTTTTACTATCCAAGTACCCATCTAAGTGTGATTGTACTCATTTCTATGACTTCCTCTGGCAGCTTGTTCCATTTAACATTTATCATCTGAATGAAAATGTTATCCCTCAGATCCCCTTTAAATCTTTCCCCTCTGCCCTCTAGTTTTAGTCTCCTCGCCAGGGTAAAAGACTGTGAGCGTTCACGATATGTGATTTTAAATTCCCCTATTTTAAATGTCAGCTCTCAGTCTCCTGCACTCCGGGCAAAAAAGATCCAGCCTATCCATTTTCTCTTTGTAAGTCAAGTCTGTAACATCCTGTAACATCCTTGTGTATCATTTCTGCAGCTTTTTGGGTTATTAACACCCTTCCTTAGTTGGGCGATCAGAACTGTACACAGTTCTCTAAGTACAGTCTCACCACATCTCACCAACATGACCTCACAACTCCTGCATTCAGTGACAAGGTTGATGAAAGCAAGCATGCCAAACACTTTCTTCACCATATTGTTTACCTGTGTCACCGCTTCCAGGCACATGCACTTGTGCCCCTAGTTCGCTCTGTTCTACAACACTCACCATGGCCTTGGCACTCACAGTGTAACTCCTGTCCAGGTTTAACTTAGCAAAGCAGATCAGGCACCATGGGTGCAGGGAAATGCGCAGATGACATTTCAGGACATGACCCTTCTTCAGACTATAGAAGGCTTATGATGCCATTCGTTACGCAATACGCCCAGAGGTTCGTGCCTACCTGTCCAGACCTCAATGTCTAGCCAGGGTGTCCCATGTCCTGATCTCAGGCTACCACCTCCCCCCTGGTCCTGATCCCTTGTCTACATCAACCATGTTCCCCTAATCTGATGGGGGTCACCGATCGTGAGGCATGTCAAAGAAAATGTGGATCAGCCACTCAATTGTAGCCAAAGTTTTATGTCTGAGCATGACTGAGTTTTAAGCCAGTTACATTCTTATATAACTGTTGGAATGCCATGGACAAACCAGAAAGCATCCTTTTAATGGAAGCAAAGAATTTCCAAGTTAGGCTCATTACAAATCCACTAATACTTAAACGCACTAACACCAAGCACGTGAAACATCAAACAAATTGGTTAAATAGGCATGATATATGGTTTTGCACAGATTGGCATTAATGTTCCCATCTTGGAAGCAGACCCATCAGCCCAAATTACCTATGCCAAACACAATGCCCTATCTATGCATGTCCCACCTGCCACATTTGGCCCACATCGCTCTAAACCTTACTGTCCATGTACCTGTCCAAATGTTTTTTAAATGTTATTATAGTATTTGGCTCAACTACCTCCTCTCCACTAATCATGGTTGATTAGAGATCATGGGTAATGTTCAGTGGAATCAACAGCTACTCTCTACCAACCTGATTAGATCTTTCCGAGAGATTTGTCTGGTAATAACTTGTGGACTTCAATACATTGTAAGGTATCTGAGAGCGCGTACAGTAACTTACTAAGGTGCCTAATCAAAGTGTTGCTTCTTTCTGTGCCACACTAGCGCTCCACATCCCTATCAAACATCTGCTGAAAGCCCGTGAGTCAATTTTCAGCAACAAACTGGTGAGCTCCATACAGGAAATAGATTTGTGCTTTGCACTGGCAACTTCACCAAACACACCAGAGATGCTCATTCATTGCACCCAATGTTCTTCCGCTCATCTTGCAAAAATATACACATGCACATGCACACGCGCACACAAGCATTCTGTGTAGCTTATGGTATATTATTCTGAAGCTGAGGAAGAGCTCTGTCTAAATTAGGAAAACATATTACTGACAATTAAATAAAGCGTTCCTAATGCTAAAGACAAAAAAGACATTACCTGCAATATTTCTCTCATTTCTATAAGGGGGTACTCCTTTGGGAAGCAGCACTCACTGGGAATTCTATTTTTTTTAACTGAGATGCAAAGATTTTCTGTCCAGTGATTTGAAGACCGAAAAAGGTGAATTTATTATGGGGACCAAGGAAATGGCAGATGAGTTGAACAGGTACTTTGGATCTGTCTTCACTAAGGAGGATACAAACAATCTTCCTGATATAGTAGTGGCCAGAGGATCTGGGTTGACGGAGGAACTGAAGGAAATCCACATTAGGCAGGAAATGGTGTTGGGTAAACTGATGGGACTGAAGGCTGATAAATCCCCAGGGCCTGATGGTCTGCATCCCAGGGTACTTAAGGCAGTGGCTCCAGAAATCGTGGATGCATTGGTGATAATTTTCCAATGTTCTATAGACTCAGGATCAGTTCCTGTGGATTGGAGGGTAGCTAATGTTATCCCACTTTTTAAGAAAGGCGGGAGAGAGAAAACAGGGAATTATAGACCAGTTAGCCTCACATCGGTGGTGGGGAAGATGCTGGTCAATTATAAAAGATGAGATAGCGGCACATTTGGATATCAGTAACAGGATCAGTCCGAGTCAGCATGGATTTACGAAGGGGGAATCATGCTTGACTAATCTTCTGGAATTTTTTGAAGATGTAACTAGGAAAATGGACAAGGGAGAGCCAGTGGATGTACTGTACTTGGACTTTCAGAAAGCATTTGATAAGGTCCCACATAGGAGATTAGTGGGCAAAATTAGGGCACATAGTATTGGGGGTAGAGTGCTGACATGGATAGAGAAGTGGTTAGCAGACAGGAAACAAAGAGTAGGGATTAACGGGTCCCTTTCAGAATGGCAGGCAGTGACTAGTGGGGTACCGCAAGGCTCGGTGCTGGGACCGCAGCTATTTACTATAAACATCAATGATTTGGATGAAGGGATTCAAAGTAACATTAGCAAATTTGCAACACACAAAGCTGGGTGGCAGTGTGAACTGTGAGGAGGATGCTATGAGAATGCAGGGTGACTTGGACAGGTTGGGGGAGTGGGCAGATGCATGGCAGATGAAGTTTAATGTGGATAAATGTGAGGTTATCCATTTTGGTAGCAAAAACAGGAAGGCAGACTACTATCTAAATGGCGTCAAGTTGGGAAAAGCCGAAGTACAACGGGAGTCCTTGCACATCAGTCTATAAAAATAAGCATGCAGGTAGAGCAGGCAGTGAAAAAAGCAAATGGCATGTTGGCCTTTATAACAAGAGGAATCGAATATAGGAGCAAAGAGGTGCTTCTGCAGTTGTACAGAGCCCTAGTGAGACCGCACCTGGAGTATTGTGTGCAGTTTTGGTCCCCTAATTTGAGGAAGGACATTATTGCTATTGAAGGAGTGCAGCCTAGGTTTACAAGGTTAATTCCCGGGATGGCGGGACTGTCATATGCTGAGAGAAAGGAGCAGCTGGGCTTGTACACTCTGGTGTTTAGAAGGATGAGAGGGTATCTCATTGAAACATATAAGATTGTTAAGGGCTTGGACACGCTAGAACAGAGACGAGGAAACAATTTTTCTCACAGAGAGTTGTGAGTCTGTGGAATTTTCTGCCTCAGAGGGCGGTGGAGGCAGGTTCTCTGGATGCTTTCAAGAGAGAGCTGGATAGGGCTCTTAAAAATAGTGGAGTCAGGGGATATGCGGAGAAGGCAGGAACGGGGTACTGTTTGGGGATGATCAGCCATGATCACATTGAATGGCGGTGCTGGCTCGAAGGGCCGAATGGCCTACTCATGCACCTATTGTCTATTTCAATAGTAGGAGTGTGATGTGGTGCTCAATTGCAATATTTCCCACAAGTTCCTCCTGTGTGAGCAGGAGTACGGATGACTATTAAATTGCTTTGCATGCTATCGCTACAGAGTAAAACAGAACTGTGGGGGATTAAAACAGTGGTAGGTGTGAATTCAACACTGCGGTGAGCCAACAGCAATCCCCGTAACAGCTGTCAGCACCTTTGGTTTTAAACTCTAAATAACTCTAATAGCATTATATAAAATAGCAGGTGTCTGCTGCAGACATTCTTCTGAAATTCAGTCTTGAAAGCTTGGATGATTTTACTAGCATTTTATTTTCAATTCTACAGATTACATCACCAGAAACAATACCACTGCTGCCATTCCTATCTCACTTACCACATTTTAATTGTAGGTATTTTATACAAAATCTTGCAAGAATTATTTAATGGTTAAAATATTGAAGACTTTAATATCAATTTCACGACATTAGAAATGAATTTAAAAGCAAAGTTCAACTCACAGCCATTACAATACTGGGTGTCTTGTATATACAGCAGAGGATGAATTTCTAGTCCTTCATCTTTTAATTAGTCAAGA
The DNA here is from genome assembly GCF_010909765.2 of Amblyraja radiata. NCBI lineage: Eukaryota > Metazoa > Chordata > Chondrichthyes > Rajiformes > Rajidae > Amblyraja > Amblyraja radiata. The sequence goes on along the minus strand of NC_045957.1, from coordinate 104,590,223 downwards.
CATTGTCTATGTAAATATGAGAAACTGCAGATGCTGGTTACAAGACAAGTGCTGGAGTAACTCAGTGGATCAGGCAGCATCTCTGGAGAACATGGATAGGTGATGTTTCGGGGCGGGACCCATCTTTTGACTTTACGGAATATCGGTGGTGTTGACTTCTGCATGATATGTTATAAACATAGAAACATGGCAAATAGGTGCAGGAGTAGGCCATTTGACCCTTCGAGCCATTCAATATGATCATGGCTGATCATCCAAAATCAGTACCCCGTTCTGGCTTTTTCCCTATATCCCTTGATTTCCTTAGCCTTAAAAGCTAAATCTAACTCTTTCTTGAAAACATCCAGTGAATTGGCCTCCACTGCCTTCTGTGGCAGAGAATTCCACATTCACAACTCTCTGGCTGAAAATGTTGTTCCTTATCTCAGTCCTAAATGGCTGACCCCTTATTTTTTAAACTGGGACCCCTGGTTCTGGACTCTCCCAACATTGGGAACATTTTTCCTGCATCTACCCTTTCCAATCCTCTAATAATTTTATGTTTCAATAAGATCCCCTCACATCCTTCTAAATTCCAGTGAATATAAGCCCAGTCGACCCATTCTTTCATCATATGTCAGTCCCACCATCCCTGGATTTAACCTGGTGAATCTACGCTGCACTCCCTCAAAAGCAATAATGTCCTTCCTCAGATTAGGAGAACAGAATTGCACACAATACTCCAGGTGCAGACTCACCAGGGCCCTGTACAACTGCAGTAGGACCTCCTTGCTCCTAAAATCAAATCTTGCAATGAAGGCCAACATGCCATTGGCTTTCTTCACTGCCTGCTGTACCTGCATGCTTAATTTCAGTGCCTGATGTACAAGCACACCCAGGTCTCGTTGCACCTCCCCTTCTCCTAATCTGACATCTGCCTGTTCCTGTTCTTGCCACCAAAGTGGATAACCTCAGATTTATCCACATTATACTGCATCTGCCATGCTTCTGCCCAAGTCATCCTGCAGCCTCATAGCGTCCTCCTCGCAGCTCACACTGCCACCCAGCTTTGTGTCATCCGCAAACTTAGAGATGCTACATTTAATTCCCTCATCTAAATCAATAATATATATTGTAAACAACTAGGGTCACAGCACCGAGCTTTGCAGCAGCCCACTAGTTACTGCCTGCCATTCTGAAAAGGACCCGTTAATTCCTACTCCTTGCTTCCTGTCTGCCAACCAGTTCTCTATCCATGTCAATACCCTACCCCCAATACCATGTGCTCTAATTTTGTGCACTAATCTCTTGAGTGGGACCTTGTCAAGGGCTATTTGAAAGTCCAGATACATCACATCCACTGGGTCTCCCTTATCCATTCTACTTGTTACATCCTCAAAAAATTCCTAAAGATTAGTCAAGCATGATTTCCCCTTCATAGATCCATGCTGACTTTGACCGATTCCATCACTGCTTTCCAAATCCCGTCGCTGCTATAACACCTTTAATAATCGACTACAGCAACTTCCCCATTACCGATGTAAGGCAAACTGATCTATAATTCCCCGTTTTCCCTCTCCCTCCTTTCTTTAAAAGTGGGGTTACATTGGCTACCCTCCAGACCACAAGAACTGATCCAGTCGAGAGAACATTGGAAAATGATCACCAGAGCATCCACGATTTCTAGGGCCACCTCCTTGTGTACTCTGGGATACAGACCATCAGGCCCTAGGGATTTATCTGCCTTCAGTCCCAACAGTTTAACACCATTTTCTGACTAATGTGGATTCCCTTGAGTTCCTCCCTCCCACTAGATCCTCGGTCCCCTAGTATTTACGAGAGATTGTTTGTGTCTTCCATGGTGAAGACAGAACCAATATACTAGTTTAACTGTTCTGCCATTTCCTTGTTTCCCAATATAAATTTACCTGTTTTTGACTGTAAGGGACCTACATTCATCTTCACTAATCTTTTCCTTTTTACATACCTAAAGAAACTTTTACAGTCTGTTTTTATTTCCCCGCAAGCTTTCTTTCATGTTCCCCCCCCCCCCCCTTAAATAACCCCTTTGTTGAGTTCTAATCTCTGTTGAGTTCTAAATTTCTCCCAGTCCTCTGGTGTGCAGCTTCTTCTGGTCAATTTATATGCCTCTTCCTTGGCTTTAACACTATCCTTGACTTCCCTCATTTAGCCACGGTTGAGCCACCTTCCCAGTTTTATTTTTTCGCCAGACGAGGATGAACAATTTCTGGAGCTCACCCATGTGGTCTTAAAATCTTCGCCGTTGCATCTCCACTTTAAGTATACCCTTTAAGTATAATTTACCAGTCTATCCGATCCAATTCCCGTCTCATACCTTCAAAGTCTCCTTCATTCAAGTTCAGGACCCTAGTCTCTGATTTACCATGTCACTCTCCATTCCAATGCAGAATTCCACCATATTATGGTCACTGTTGTCCAAGGGGCTCTGCACAACTAATCCTTCCTCATTACACAATACCCAGTCGAGGATGGCCTGCCGTCCAGTCGGTTTCTCTACATATTGGTTTAAAAACCCATCCTGTATACATTCCAGGAAATCCTCTGCCTCAGCACCTGGTTGGCCCAATCTATATGTAGATTAAAGTCACCCATAATAACCGCTGTACCTTCACTCCACCATCCCTAATTTCCTGCTTAATGCTTGCTCCTCTCCAGGAAGCTTTCGTCATTCCGGATGGACTGCAGGTCATCCAGCTCCAGTTCCCTAACTCTGTCCTTGAGGAGCTGCATCTGGACACAGTTCCCACAGGTGCAGTGGTCAGAGACACCAGCGATGCCCCTGACTTCCCACATCCAAGGAGAAAGCCTTCCTTCAGCCAATCCACTCACTCGCTGGTCTGGCTGCTGCTGCTCTGCGATCTCATCACACAGTGGTGCAGCAGTAGAGTTGTTGCCTTATGCCCCTGTCCCACTTAGGAAACCTGAACAGTAACCTCTGGAGACTTTCTGCCCCACCCAAGGTTTCCGTGCAGTTCCCGGAGGTTCCCGGAGGTTTTTGTCAGTCTCCCTACCTGCTTGCACTACCTGCAACCTGTGTCCGGCAACCACCTGCAACCTCCGGGAATCGCACGGAAACCTTGGGTGGGGCGGAAAGTCTCCAGAGGTTTCTGTTCAGGTTTCCAAAGTGGGACAGGGGCATTACAGTTCGAGAGAACCAGGTTTGATCCTAACTACAGGGTCTGTCTGTCTGTACGGGGTTTGTACATTCTCCCCGTGACTTGTGTGGGTTTTTTCCGAGAGGTCCGGCTTCCTGACACACTCCAAAGACACACAAGATTGTAGGTTAATTGGCTTGGTAAAATTGTAAAATAAGTTCTCTCAGGTGGATATATGCAACCTCACAGCATTATTTAGAGACATTTAAGAAAGAACTGCAGATGTTGGAAAAATCGAAGATAGATAAAAATGCTGGAGAAACTCAGCGGGTGAAGCAGCATCTATGGAGCAAAGGAATAGGTGATGTTTCGGGTCAAGACCCTTCGCTCTATAGATGCTGCCTCACCCGCTGAGTTTCTCCAGCATTTTTGTCTACCTTACATTATTTAGAGAGTATCTTTTGAAGTTTTGCTGGTGGTATGGCGAATAGCAAAGTCTTAATCAACACCATCAGGGCAGATAAATTGGCCACTTATTTCACTATAACCTGTGAGACTTTCCCTTGTGTGAAAGAGGGCGTCTATTTGCCCACATAGCAACAGTGATTGCACTTCAATGCAGATGAACACCATTATAGTGGAGGTGTGAAAGTCATCACACAAAGGATATGCGAACACTATGTTACAATAAAAGCATATAATTTTATAATCCAAGTATTGTGAAGGTCCTGATACAGGGACTGCTGCTGCCACATACACTTCAACTAACTGGGCAAATGAGTTTATGTATCTTTATTTGAAAGACAGTGAGAGACACTGTGCCTCTTCCAAAAATGAGACCATTTTCTCTACTTGGCATTTGATAGTATACATGTGTGAGGTAAATTAAACAATGCTTCCTTATTCTTAGTTGCATAGAAATGTTACAGCTTTGGAGAATCAAGGATGCTTTGATAATTTAATAGTAAGATTAAACGAGAACTTACCAGTTTGAAGTTTGATCTGTATTTTATGAGGAGTTACGATGAGGGATTACGTGAAGAACCCGCTCAGTGCGCAGGCGCGGCATACTTCCAAGCAGCGGTGTGGAATCACAGATAGACACAGTTATTTTGAAGTAAACATAGTAAAGATAAGGAAACATCAATTTATTAGTTTGATCCATATAATGAGGGTGGGAGCGGAGGGCACGTAATCCCTCATCGTAACTCCTCATAAAATACAGATCAAACTTCAAACTGGTAAGTTCTCGTTTAATCTTACTATTTTACTTCGGAGTCACGTGAGTGACTACGTGAAGATTTCAAAGCTCTGTGATTTCAAACCGTGTAACAGTTTCATTTCACTCACTGCCGAAGTTCTTTAGGGAGGAAGTGTTATCGTAATGAACCAATGAGTCTATTTGTAGAAAAACACAATGGTATTTTTTTTAAACAATAACAACAAAGAATTAAGTTGCTCCCCTGGGCTTAAATTAAATATTTGCAGTTCGTAAATCTTTACTGCAAATAAACCAGGTTTTGCCAACGGCTTATTATAAAATTTCTGAACGGTCTTTTCCCTTCCCACCATCCTGCTGTAGCCAGGATGTGGTCTATAGGCATGTCCATTCTTTAGCCGTCGACATGGATGCTGCCCTGGTGGAATAAAATTTGTACATGTTAGTGTTTATCCCAGCAGTTTCTAGCACCTGCTTGAGCCATCTCGCAATGGTTTGGCTCGTACCCCACCATAAGGTTTTTGTGACTGACCCACAAGGCTTTTCATCTCCCTCGAATATTCTGGTTGTGTCTATGGAGGATAGTAGGTGGGTCATGGCACATAACCGTGGTTCTGGTGGGTAAGCCACGACTGGATTAGGTGTTCCTGGTCTGCTCTGTTTGACCAGTCGCTGGATAACGACAGATCTGGTCTGGAGCTGTGATCATGTTGTCCAGTCGCAATAGGTGTAGTGACTGGACCCTCTGAGCGGATACAAGTGCCATCAACATGAGCGTCTTTAGTGTAGCTTGCTCGAGGCCAGGGGATCTGGCTGTTGGCCATTCCCTGAGATATGTCAGGACCACACTGATATCCCAAATATGGGTATACCTGGCCTTAGGGCTTGATATTGTAAATGCCCTTCATCAGTTTTACCACCAGTGGATGGGATCCCATCGCCTGTTGTCCTGGCGCTGGTTTGAGATAAGCAGAAAGAGCACTCTGCGCTGTGTTGATGGCACTGTAGCTGATCCCTACATCGTGGTGTAGATGGCCAGGAACTCCAGTATGTTGGTGGCTGTAGCTGTTGCGTATGTTGTCCATGTTTCCTGGCAGTACTTCTCCCTTTTTTGATGCTGGTTAAGTACTGCCTCTTGGTGGATGTTTGAAGGGATGCCGACATGGTGGTGATGGTTTGTTTGGACAATCCCAGTTCCAGGTAAGGTCTGTTCAAACTTGCAACCCAGGCGTTTAATTTTCTCATGGCATGGGTGTTTAGCTTACCTGGTAGGTAAGTAGCTGATAGCCAAATATGTCTTTCGACATACCATTGCCAAATCATGTTGACCAATTTGTCGCATGATAATGATTTTATGCCACCCATATGGTTAATATAAGCCATCACCGTAGTATTTATCAATTTGTAACCGAACATGCAAGTGCTGCATATTAGATACATATACTTTTAAACCATAAAAGGCGCCCAACATCTCTAGATAGTTAATGCCCAGTGTAAGTAGTAATGATGACTCTAGTTTAGTCCATCTACCACTTGTGCTGGATATGGAGTTAGTCGCTCCCCAGCCTTGAGCACTGGCATCTGTTTGAATAACTAAAGTAGGGTTAGTGATAAAGATAGGGCTGAAACTATGCCAAACGTTTTCTGCCCACCACTGTAGCTCTGATATTGCTTCAGTGGGTAAGTTCATGACACGATCATAGTGACCTGTATGTCGTTTTATTGCCCGTATCTTTGCTCTCTGTAAATCTTTTGATAGTGCAAAGGTCCGAATTGTGTAGCCGGTAATGCTGCTATCATTTCCCCAATTACTCTTGCTACTTGTCGAATAGTTGGTCACTCGTTGACCATTAATTTGTTGCATGATTGTTCGAGGAGCTGTTTTGTAGCTGATACTGCTGCCACAGCCAATTCCATCGTTTTCCCTACTATCAGAATATCCTCCAGATATGCCATGACAATATGTTTTTGTTTTCTTAGTATTGCCATGGCTGGGTTCAATATTTTGGTGAATAATCTTGGGCTGAAGTTCGCCCATAGGGCAATGCTTTGTACCATCCAGATAAATTTTAGGTATCTGCGATGATCCTTGTATATGGGTACTAGATAGTAAGCATCTTTAAGATAAATGCTTGCCATGAAGTGTCCTTTGGAATTCAGTTGTTTGGCAGTAACATATGTCTCCATTTTGAAATGTATATACTTAACAAATTTGTTTAGTGATGTTAAGTCAATGATGATGCGACAGACACCATCTTTTTTGGTTTTAGTGAATATATTCGATACAAATTCCAAAGGTTCATGTTTGGTCTTTTCGATGACCCCCTTTGTGATAAGTCTCACCAGTTCAGCTTGTCCCTCACGTTTCTCTTTGACGGAGGGAGAAATACCCTTTGGGGCCATTGTTGAACTGGCGGCGTTTTTTCTGACATGAATTGTATTTTATATCCTGTAATGTTGTTGAGTATATACTTGTCACTCGTGACCATACCCCATGCTTCTTTAAACAAGTGTAATCTCCCCCCTGTTAATAAAGCACCCTTATTCTCTATATGCTGGTAGGGACCAGACCCACCTACCTCCATGGTTATTGGCGATTCTGTTTCTTCATTTTCCTGAAGATTTTGTTCTGACGTGCTGGCGATGTTGGGGGGAGGCGCATTTTCCAGAGGGTCCGCTGCGGGCCCTGATCTAAAAGATCTTTGGGGATAATGTGCGGACCCCAAGCGTTCACCAGTCCCATATTGCGGACGTCGACTGGTGGATGCCGTGGGGTGCTGCCGCTTGGGTATCGGAGGTCTTGGTTTGCTCGTCCCGGGGCCTGCCCTCATTAGGCCGAAGTTTTTTGATGCTTCCTGCATCTCCTTCAGTTTTTAATTGAAATCTTTCCCAAATAGCAGCGCGTCCGTCTCCGCAGCTGGGGCTTTACACAAGCCAGCAAATTTGGGATTGAGGGCAGGTCTTATGTTTCCCTCCGGAGATTGTTGATCTCAAATTGTGTGGTACACATTAATGCCAGCACATCCTGCTGGCAGGTATCCATCTCCGTGGTCTCCACGGAATGAGCAAAGGCTGTGATGGCCGACGTCAGGAGCCTTAGGATCCGCTGTAGCTTGAGTTCTTAGGTCCGGATGTGTGACCCACATGCCCCCAGATTTGGCTGTTGACACTTTTTACTTTGAGGGCCTCACCGTTTTCTGGTGCTGTGTTGTTTCAGCACCTCAGCGAGCACCTTTTCCAGTAATGGTTGATGCTGGCCGCCATTCTTGGTTCCAGCGGTGCTCCAGCCCGTGGGGTTGCTACAAGCGGTCCATCACACCCAACAGCTCTTCATGTTCCTGCACCCCTGGCATACTCCCGAATTCGTCCGCCTGCCCCTGTTCCAGACCAGCCCAGCCCTGGTCACCAATGCTAGTCACTCACGTGACTCCGAAGTAAAATCCTAGTCGTCAATTATTTGGTTGGTCTCGACAGAAGCAAAACAGTAAAACTGGGTGATGCTTCAGTCGCTATATGCTGTGATCTAGATTTGAACCAGACCTTTTTCTGAGGTTGGAGAAGGCTGCAGAGATGAAAATAATGAAGCCATTGAAGAATTTAACATAGACATGTTAGAGGGTCAGAAACCACTGTAGTAGAGCAAAACGTGAATATATATCATCTTTCCCATTTCTAGGTTATAACCACAGAACTCTCCAGATAAAGATATTGTGGAAATATTTATACCACAAATTCTGCAGTGCTTGAGGATGGCTCACCACTACCTTCTGAAGGACATTTAAAGATAGGTGACAGATGCTGATCTTGCCAGTAATGCCAGCATCCAATGTATGAATAAATGTATGAATCAAGGTCATTTTACAGGCAGCTGTTACTGGCAAGAATTGTGTTTAACCCAATCTGAGAATCACATGAAGGTTCAGAACAGTGTGAGTGCGAATGGCCCATCCAGCCCTTATTCTCCCACCTCTCATCTACATTCAGAGTCTTGCAAATTTTAACCCTTCATGGTAATAACTAGTTCCCGATTGAACACCACAATCTAATCTGCCCCTACTGCAACCCTTGGCACTGTGGTCCAGACTCTATCCACTCACTACATAAAATAGATTCATTTCACTTTTGGTTATCAATCATCTTTGTTCAGTGTACTCTTGTGAAAATTTGACTGAAATAGATCTAATTGGGTATTTGTGAAAGGAATACAGGAATCATTTAAGCAATATATCTGAGGTATATATTGGTTTACGAATGGATGAAATGTTTAGCCAACCTCAGGGTTCAAATGAAGGTAGCAAAATGATTGCAGATATGCTAAACCTTGAACCACCTTGGTCTATGACTGATAGTTAATCACTCGCAGGAAGTTACTGTTTTGATTTTAATGAAATGGCTCATATATTGCATTTGAAATAACAGCTAACAAACGTACTTCTTCTTTCTGACTAAAGTAAGTATGGTTACTATTTCTTCACATAACGTTTCCTGCACATTCAAATCAAATGCAATAAAGCAATGTTTGCACAAGATTCTAAAATATACCTAAATGCTGATTATTCCCCATCCTGGAAATTTTGCAAACTATTTTCACTGTTAGTATGGATTATGACATCAATAAATGTCCAATCCCTGCAGAGCTAATGTCTTTTGATGACTCTCAGCAGCACTGCTACAATTTATCTTCCATAAACTCTGTCAGCATACAATAGCAAACTAACCCCACGGGTGATCAATCAGCAAAGATTTAACGTGTGTGCAAGGATAAAATACAACATTGGTCAGGCAGCCAATCATCTTATCTTTGCACAATTTAGGATTAAAGTAATTGATTATCTTGTTTGCAGTAAATGCAATGCAGTTATCAGTGACAAAAAAGGCTTTACTTAGTGTGAAGGTTTGAACATTGGACACTGATTATGCGTTCAAATGCTGTGGAGATTGCTAAGTGATGTCGTCCAAAGTGCGGCTGTTTTCTGTTTGTGCACAATGTTGCAGAAGCTATGGTTTCCAGAAAAAAAGTGTGCTCTAATTCTTTTATTTAATAAGGGAACCAGCAAGAAGAGCAATATCCCAAGCCAAGTGAAGTATTAACGCATTTCCACCACTGTGGTGGGCTGGATCCTGAACAGTGATGAAACGTAGTACAGGAAGGAGATGGAGAACTTAGTAACGTGGTGTCAAGGCAACAAACTCTCCCTCAATGTCAGCAAGATGAAGGAGCTAGTTATTGATTCCAGGAAGTGTGTGGAGTACGATGCCCCAATCAACATTAATGGTGCTGAAGTGGAAATGGTTGAGAGCTTCAAGTTACTTGGCATTAATATTACCAACAATCTGTCATGGGCATAATAGCTCTGCTTAAGAGTTGTGAATGTAGCCCAATCCATCGCATAGACCAGACTCCTCACCATTGACTTCATCTGCACTTCATGATGCCTCAGAAAAGCAGCCAACATAATCAAAAACTTGTGTCATCCTGGTTATTCCTTCTTCTCCCTGATCCTGTCGAAAAGAAGACAAAGAAGCTGGAAAGCAGCATCACTGGACACAGGAGCAGCTTCTTCCACTCTTTTATCAGGCTACTGAATGGTCCATCCATAAGCTAGGGAACTGTCTGATCCACCTCTACCCCATTGCAAACATTGTACATTGTATATGGAACCAGTGCATTAAAATGCTGAGAACTATATTCTGTACTCTGTATCTTCCCCTTCGATCTACCTATTGCACGTGAATTTGACTTGTTTGTGTTGATGGATACTATTATTTGATCTGATTGGATAGGAAGGAATACTTTATTGTCACATGTGACTAGGCACAGTGAGATTCTTTGCTTGCATTCAAATAGCAGCCACCTCACGGTGGTCCTCCACGATTTCATCAACCGCGGGTCGACCCGCGAGGCTTCATCACCGCCGTGGTCCCATCATCATGAGGCTTCACCGCTGCCACCGCCGAGGCTTCACCGCTGCCGACGCCCTACTTCAGGTCTCCGTGGTGCCGACCCGGGCCCCAGCCGCGGGTTCTGTCTGCTACTTCGCCTGACCCGGACTTCTACCCGCGAGGCCCCGGCTGGGCCGCGACCCAGGCTTCCACGCAGCGATGATACATTACTTTTCACCGTACCTCCGTACATGTGACAATAATAAATCTAAACCTCAATCATTTATTCTATTCAGTGTATGTAAGTCAAAGTAAAGAAAGAGCTTCCTAATCAAGGGATAATGGCAGTAATTCCTATCTGACCTATTTTCCAGCTTTTGATTTTTTCTAAAGACATCAACATTGCTGATGAATGTTACTTCCTTTATCCTGTATCTGCACACTGTGGACGGTTTGATTGTAATCATGTATAGTCTTTCTGCTGACTGGATAGCATGCAACCAAAAAGATTTTCACTGTACCTTGCTACACATGGCAATGAACTAAACTAAACTAAACTAAACAATACATAATTGCTCAGAATTAATGGCACGGGGAAGTCAACCACATTGATAATTTTAGCGAAACAAGGAACTGCAGATGCTGGTTTTGTAAACTCTCCAGAGATGCTGTCTAAACCTGCACTTATTCCAGCATTTTATGCCTCTTTTTTGATAATTTTGGAATCATAACTTGGCCAGATCAAGTAAAGATGGCAGGTTTCCTTCCCTGATGAACCTTAATGAACTAAATTGTTTTTATCAACATCTATAACATGGTTGCCATCACCAAGACTATTTTTAAAGAATTTAATTTCCTCAGCTATCATGATGGGATTCAAAGTCGTACCTTTGCATCAAAGATCCACATTTCTGGCTGCTAATAAAAGTTAAGGACAATGGTATCATATCCCTGAGGAATTAGCTATTTACTTTAATTAAAGCAGTTAATTTCACTTCATAATTTTCCAAACCAGTAGCAGCTTTCTAGTTGGGCATCATTTCAGATTAACTGATGCTCTTGGTTTATAATGACATGCATGCAATGGAATTCAGTTTGTGAGGGCTGAGGAAGGGGAGGAGACAGCAAGGGCTAACAAAATTAGGAGAATTCAATATTCATGCACTGAATTCTCTAAATTTTGTTAGCTCGGGCTGTCTCCTCCCATCCCTCAGCCCCCGGGCTCCTCCTCCTCCTTTTTCCTTCCTTCTCCCCGCCACCCCCTATCAGTCTGAAGAAGGGTTTCGGCCCGAAACGTTGCCTATTTCCTTCGCTCCATAGATGCTGCTGCACCGGCTGAGTTTCTCCAGCATTTTTGTGTACCTTCGATTTTCCAGCATCTGCAGTTCCTTCTTGAACACCTATTTATCCTCTCTCGCTCTTTCATAATTTTATTCTCTTTCATAATTTTATTCTCTTTTATAATATTTCCTGCAGTCTATATTGGTCTGGTCTGGTGAAGTCACCAAATATATATATATTTTTTCTTATTTACTTATTCTGCGCAAAATTCTAACAGATCATTGAAGCTTCACTAAATATCCGTTCAAAGAAGTAATGCTCAATGGTCCTATAGAAATCTATTTTTAATTTGGCTCATCTTTTCCTCTTAGCTTTTATACCTTCACCCACTTTGAGATAAGACTGGAATTTCTTTAAAATAAAGACTGAAAACAGATGACATATCAATGGAGCAACAAAAACATTTAATGTTTCAGGTCCATCAGAATGAGAAGAAATGTAACATGTATAATACATATTAGGAAAGCACAGAGGTACAGCAAGGGATACTGATGGAGAAGAAACACAATAAAGTGAAAGTCTGTGAAAGGTTCAAATGAAACAAGTAAGCAAAAAAAGAAAGAGAAGCATTTGTAGCTCAAATGATCCTTCAAGTCTGTTTCTGTTAATCAGTCAGATCATATTTGAAATTTCAACATTCACATTTCATTCATATTTTATAACAACATTTAAAAGACATTTGGACACGTACATGAATCAAAAAGTTTGTAAGGGTATGGCCAAACACTGGCAGGTGTGACTGACATAGATGGGGCATCTTGATTGGCGTGGGGAAATTGGGCCGAAGGACCTGCTTTCGTGCTGTATGACTGGATATCACTAGATCCACTGATTCCCTGAGTACTCATCCATTATCTCAGCTTTAAATTAGTTCATCATATGCGCATTCACAGCCCTCTAGATTAAAGATTCACAATCCCCTGAGTATCTTAGTACTTACTACACTTTCTGATAATAAAATACAATAAGCTTTTTCTTTGCAACTATTACCTAACTTTTCCATTTAGCCTTGGGTGTATGTAAATGTTTGTTGAGAATTGTGAATCATTTATTTAAACACTTGTCCTTTATTATCCAGCAAAATATCTTTTAGCCATTTTATCTCTGTAATTAGCAGTGTGTAAACCCGTTTCACTTCAAAACTGGCAAACGATGGTTTTTTTTCATTTTATTACGACACTTACCTAATGGTGCATATATTAAATGCAATATTTGTTGGTTGGTCCCTTGATATATTGCTCTCGACAAAATATTCTCAAATGCATTTCAAGAATTTGCGATCTAATGGAATATGGGAAGAAGCAAAAGATGAACCTGGTTGTAAATATTAATAGAAGTATTATTACTCACAACTGTTCCTCGGAAAGATGGGAAGCATCACCATGATCTGAGATCATTGAGCTCAATGTTGAACCAAGTGCCTAATTAAAAGATAAGTTGCAGTTCATCGAGCTTCCGCTGAGTATTGTATGATTTCAAGTTGAAATCAGGTCAGTGCTAGAATGACAGGGTGAATTAAAATATCTGGTGACCAGAAGTTTAGAGTCATGTTTGCAGATTGGGTAGAGATCTTTTGCAAAGGGGCCATTGGTTTGTGTTTGACCTGCAATGTATAGTAGACAGTGTATTGAAAAATAAATGTTCAATTGACAGTTCAAATCATTGTTTCATCTGTAAGGAATTCTGCATAGTAAGGGATGGAGGTGAAAGGACAGATGCTGCAACTTTTGTTTTTTTAGGGGAGGGTGCTCGCAATGTATTTTTCGGCAGACTTTACTTAATGAGGATTGTTTGATTAATGTCCAACCACAGTGATAGTTAGAGAAAATGGGAGCTTCAAAATAAAGGCATGTACTTAATTCTAACCCAACATCAAGGTACATATTATACTTTATATACTACAATGTTGTGGGGTGGGAGTGGATATTGGGAGTGATTGACTCAGATGCTGTGGAAGGAATGGGCCGTTTCCAATATTAAGAGAAGGAAGGGAAGACCTATTTCTACCAGCACCATAAAAGACGTACAGGAAATGACTTTGTTGAGTAGAGAGTCTATTAGGGTGAAGGTGAGGATTAGGGTAACCCTGTCGTGATTCTGGGAGAGAAGGAATGAGTATGAGCAAAACTGCAATAAATGAGATTACTCGGGGTTCAAAGTTCATCGATCATGATTCAAAGGAATCCCAGTTTGGATAAAAATAAATCAGAAACACAGATTTAGGAGATAGAACAGTTGCAATGAAGAAATTGAAAAAAAGGAATAGAAATGATCCATCCATATGTCCTCTTCTGCTAACACTATGGAAGCAGAGTGCATTTTCCTGTAACCCTGGTTATAGTGTGACATCATGTGCGTCTGTGCATAATCCACAAGCTACTCTGAAGAATATGCATGGTGAATTCACCTGTCTGTGGAAGGACTCATAAATGAGGCTGCTTATGTAAGACACCATGTGTGCACAGAAATTACTCACCCACAGCCTTGGCACTATTCCCCTGTGCAGAACCATTTTAACGCATGCTTTTGTTTTGGTTTAATATTAATCCATCTAAGTAATCCTTGAATCAATTGCCTTTATTTGGAATAGTTCCATTTCACGACATCTTGTATTAAGCTACATTAACCTTTCAGTAAAATCTTTCTCCTGACTTTCCTTCTTTGCTAAACACTCGACACCACTGATTTACCTATGGTATATACTGTAACTCCCATATAATCAGCATCAATAGCATATGAGCGATGGTCTGGATGGCTTTTCAGTATGCTTATTATTCTAGTATGCTTACTATTATAGTATATTATTATTTCATGAACATTTGATTAACCTCAAAAACTCAAAAAGAACAATTCAAAATTTTCTATTTTATGAGGACAAGCACAGCTCATTTAATCTCTAACCAAAACATATAATCTAAAGAGATACATTTATAACTGGTGAAAATGTCAATCTCATCAATGGATAATAATCAAACTCCAAAGAAATGATTTGTCTGAACTCTAAATAATCTGTGATGAGCTGCATGCAATTTCTACCATCACCATATATTTTGGTGATTGCATGTTAGAGCTAAATTGAACATGTAGCAATACCCAAGTTAGTCATAACTATTAAGTGTTTTGCCCAATCCTTAATACAGTATATTCCCCACTTTTAAATGTAACAAATTTCTTCAATTCCTCCAAATTCTAAACAGTCAAATTTGCATTAGGAATATTAATTGCCCTTCTGTAAGTTTTCTGCCAGCTATACATTATTTCAGGGAGCTTGCCTGACATGAAATTTCTCTCTAGCTTTTGCAAGAGAAACAATAGACAGGGGATGTTGCCACACATGGTCCACACTTGCACTGACTGACGGAGCCTTATCTGACACTTTTAATCTCTTTTTCACCTCCAGTCACTCAATCCAACCATCTGTCAATCAAAACTCCCCTCACTTGGATCCAGCTATCACTTGCCAGGGTTTCTCCTGCCCCCACCTCCCTTTTCCAGCTTCCTCCACTCTACTAAAGTCAATCTGAAGAAGGTTCCTGCACTGAAACGTCACCTATCCATTTCCTCCGCAGATGCTGCCTGACCCGCTGAGTTCTTCCAGCACTTTGTGTTCTAATAGGATCATTAATGATAGGAGTAGAATTAGGCCATCCGGCCTATTAAGTCTACTCCGCCATTCAATCATTGCTGATCTATCTCTCCCTCCTAACCCCATTCTCCTGCCTTCTCCCCATAACTTCTGAAACCCATACTGATCAAGAATCTATCTATCTCTGCCTTAAATATGCCCACTGACTTTGCCTCCACAGCCTTTGCAGTAAAGAATTCCACAGATTCATCACCCTCTGACAAAAGAAATTCCTCCTCATCTCCTTCTAAAAAGAACGTCCTTTAATTCTGAGGCTATGATTTCCAATGCTAGACTCTCCCACTAGTGGACAGATATGATGTCCAATGGAGTTTTGCTCGATTTCAACATCTGCAGTTCCTTGTGTTTCAATTTCCCACTGATAGGTGTGCGTGGAGTCTGGGAAAACCCAAATGCAGGAGTTGCATGTTTTAAGTTTTCAAAATCAGCCCTTTGGTAGACTTATAATCATAGGCCACATCCACACACGCAGGAAAGAACATGGTATGTGCCTGACAAATGCAAATTAGGTTTTTTCTCACTGACCACAAAAGTCTAATCAGATACCTGCAGGTTGATTGTGGCCTGAAGAATTGTG
Organism: Amblyraja radiata; assembly: GCF_010909765.2. Lineage (NCBI taxonomy): Eukaryota > Metazoa > Chordata > Chondrichthyes > Rajiformes > Rajidae > Amblyraja > Amblyraja radiata. Next base: position 104,574,441 of record NC_045957.1, on the reverse strand, counting down.
AGGAATTGGTCCTCAATATTTTTCTTTTTGAATGAAAATGTAATTTATATTTGAATCATTGAAGTTCCCTATTCAAGTTGCAAACCATAATAAAAATCTGCAGACTGTGCAAGTTATAATAAGATCATCTATCACAAGCTGTAGCAGATTAATGCTGCAGCAATTCAGTTCTCATTGAAAGTGAATTCATAAAATACAACAGGACACATGTAATTAGCAAGAAGTGGAATCATTTTGCAGTTTTATCGGTTCAGTGACCCATACAAATAAAGACAGGGAAACCATAAGATTATTTCTGAAATAAAACTAGTTGGTGTCATATTTTGGGTCACTAGATTTTACCCTGGACACTAGTTGAGAATTCATTAAATGTTCGCTGTGAGAAGGGGCTTTTTGACCACTGACCATAAGAGATAAATGCAAAATGGGCTTGACTTTTAAAATCCCATGTTCTGAGTTAACCAAATGTAACAGTGCCCAAATTTAGAATTGGCTCACTCACAGTGACTATCTCAGCAGTTTTAATTAGCAAATATAGAAAACACCGCTATTATTAAATTGGGAGGTGATATTCAGTCTGTATTCTTTCTGATGTAGAGGTGTGAAGTAGCAGTGGATTCGCTCTTTCCGGCTGCCTGCATGAAGTTATTCAGGGAGTTACTCTGAGAGACCTAAATGATCTTCAGGATTGGAAGAGCATGGGTTAATTAGAGAGAGTCAGCATGGCTTTATGCATGGCAGCTTGTGTCTTATTAATAATAATAATAATAATAATAATAATATCTTTTATTGTCATTGCACATCAGTGCAACGAGATTTAGTATGCAGCTTCCAACCAATGTAAAAGAAAAGTAAAATAAATAAATAAGCTGTGTGACGTGACCATCCGAGGGAGACAGTCCAGGAGGGATGGGGGGCACTCAGCAGGGCCGGTTCAGAGTCGCTATAGCTCTGGGAATAAAGCTGTGATCGAGTTTTTAAGGAGTGACAAAGGTGATCGATGAGGTTAGGGCAGTGGATGTTGTCTACAAGAATTTTAGTAAGGCATGTGATGAAGTCCCCCAGAGTAGGCTGATCCAGAAGACTGAGATCCATAGAATTAACAGTGAATTGGGTGTATGGATTCAGAACTGACTTACTGAGGGAAGACACAGGGGATGGACAATATTCAGCCTGGAGGTATGTGACCAGTGGAATTCCGCAGGGATCCGTGCTGGATCCTATGCTATTTGTGATGTATATACAGTAAATGACTTGGACATAAACGTAACTGAGTTGGTTAGTAAGTTTGCAGATGACACCAAGATTGCTGGGCCACGGACTGTGAGGAAGGCTGTCAAAGTATACAGATGGCATAAAGCAGCTACCAAAATTGGCAGACAAATGGCAGGTGTCGCATTTTGGGAGGTCAAATGTAAGGGGAAAATATACAATTAATGGTGTGACCTTTAACAGCTTTGATGTACAGAGGAATATTGGGGTCCAAGTTCAGAATGCCCTGATAGTGGCAACACAAGCAGATAGAGTGGTAAGGAAGGCATATTCTATTCTTGCTTTCATAGGTTTTGGCATTGAGTATAAGAGTCAGGAAGTCATGATGTAGCTTTACAGGACATTGGTTAGATCACATTTGGAGTATTCTGTGCAATTCTGGCCTCCTCATTACAGGACGGATGTGGAGAGGGTGCAGAGGAGGTTTAACAGAATGATGCCTGGATTAGGGGGTATTAGCTTCAAGGAGAGGTTGGACAGACTTGAATTATTTTCTCTGGAAGGCCGGAGGCTGTGGGAAGACCTGAGAGAAGCGTATAAAATTATGAGAAGCATAGATAGAGCAGATAGTCAGAACATTTTCACCAGGAGGAAAAAATCAAATACTAGAGGGCATAGCTTTAAGGTGAGGGGCGAAGTTTAAAGGAGATGTGCAGGGCATGTTTTTTCAACAGAGGGTGGTGAGTGCCTGCAACACGATGCTGGAGGCGGTCGGTGAGCAGATACCATAATGGCATTTAAGAGATTTTTAAATAGGCATACAGATATGCAGGGAATGAAGGAATATGGATTATGTGCAGGTCGATAACAGATGGCATTATATTCAGTGGTCAAAGCTGAGGGATCAAGCACTGCGTTTGCTGATGGGGCAGCAGTGGAGAGAGAGTTCCTAGGCATTCACAATTCCAAATATTTGTCCTGGACCCAGCACATTAATGCAATCACAAAGAAAGCACATTAAAGTCTCTGCTTGCTCCACCATTTGAGAGGATTCAGCATGTCACTGAATATTCTCTTGAACCTCTACAGATATTCGGTGGAGAGCATACTGACAGATTACATTACGGTAAGGTTCGGAAATTCGTACGTTCAAGAAGGAAGAAGGTTGCAGAAAGTAGTGGACATTGCCCGTACATCATAGATATCGACTTCCCCAGCAGGAAGTGCTGACTCAAGAAGGCAGGGGATGCCGCAGAATATCCCAGGGGATGCCGCGCGCAGGGTGTGAGTAGCCCGTGGAGGGCCGCGGCCCGTAGAAGGTCCAGTTTGGCCGCTAGAGACCGGGGACTCGCCCGTTAGGCCCAACATGCCCACCACGGTGGTGGGCCCGCGTCGCCGACTGGAACCTGCCCAGTAGGCCCAGCTCGCCCACCACAGACCGGGGACTCGCCCGCCACGGACGCAGGACCCGTGGACCAGAACCCACCCAGAAGGCTCAGATCGCCCGCTACGGATCGAGGACCCAAGGGAACTGGTGGGCCGGTAAGCAGACCGGCTGTGGGAGGGATTGCACTGCCCCGATGGAGGAGTGAGTTGCTGCAGCCTGGGGCTCGGTTGGACCCGGTGCCGCTCCAAGATGTCGAGTACATGGACCGTACGCAGCCTACAGCAGTGGACCAACAGCGGAGGATAATAATAATAATAATGGATGGGATTTATATAGCGCCTTTCTAATACTCAAGGCGCTTTACATCGCATTATTCATTCACTCCTCAGTCACACTCAGTGGTGGTGAGCTACTTCTGTAGCCACAGCTGCCCTGGGGCAGACTGACGGAAGCGTGGCTGCCAATCTGCGCCTACGGCCCCTCCGACCACCACCAATCACTCACACACATTCACACACAGGCAAAGGTGGGTGAAGTGTCTTGCCCAAGGACACAACGACAGTATGCACTCCAAGCGGGATTCGAACCGGCTACCTTCCGGTTGCCAGCCGAACACTTAGCCCATTGTGCCATCTGTCGTCCCAATATGGGATGGGATACCAATCGCCATGCTTAGCCAGGCCGGCCCTGCAATGCCGTCAAGATCCCTGCACTCACAATAACTGGGACTTGAAACTGGTGTCACTCTGGTGACTCTGTGTACTGTCTCAGTGTACTGTCTCAGTGTACTGCTACTATACATTTGTACTGTATCTGAGATGCTTATCTAATATGTATCTAAGTGCTTGTATAGTGATACGTACTGAACTGTACACAAATATGAATTTCTCGCTACATGGGACAAATAAAGTTCACAGGCCCACACCACTGTGCCCATACTCTCTTCTTACTGCCACCATTGGGAAGAAGGAATGAGCCTGAGAAATGCCATCTCCAAGAACAGCTACATTCCATCAACCATAATGTTCTTGAACCCTAACCAAAACCCTACTCAACACCAAACCACCATAAACTTTGCACTACTGTGTGGCTACACAGATCTACAGTTGCTAGTTTACAAAACTATGCTGGTTTACACTACTATGTTTAGGAAGGAACTGCAGATGCTGATTTACACCGGAGATAGACGCAGGCTGGAATAACTCAGCAGAAGACTGTCCGAAGACGTTCTACAAACAGTCTGAAGAAGGGTCTCGACCTGAAACATCATCCATTCCTTCTCTGACATTGTACAGTACTATCAGGAATACCTAAGTTAAAGTTTTCAATATGATACTGGCTTTCACAACTCCAGGTAACCAGGTTTGACCCTGACCTCAGCTGCTGTCAATGTGGAGTTTGCACTTTTCCCCCATAATGGGGTACCACTTGTTTCAAGTGGTACTGAAATGCACCCGCAACTGTAAATCACTGCTCAATGTACACAAGTGACAAAAAATATGATTGAATAGTGGAGTGGACTCGATGGGCCAAATGGCCTTATTTCCCTGTATCCCTGACAACTTTCACACACATCCCCAAGAACATGGAACATAGAACAGCACAGGAACGGGCCCTTCAACCCACAACGTTCTTGCGAAACATGTTGCCTTGTTAAACTAATCTCATCTGCTTGTACTGTACATGATCCATATCCCTCAATTCCCTGCAGTCCCACATGCCTGTCTCAAAGCTTCTTAAATGGCACTATTATTAGCAATGTTACAAAATTTTGAGATTTAAAAAATCAAGTCTGTAATTTATCCCATCAGATAAAGCATAAAAAGAAGTTTAATTTGACACCTAATTCCCTTTCATATCTCAAGTATTTAAAAAGTTATGGCCATTTTCATACTCGGAAATTAGCATCTTGTTCCCTATTGATTTTCTATGGACGTAACAAAAAAGCTGTGATCGTGGACAGTCAAAAGCCCATAACTTTCTTAAAAATTAAGAGAACTGAATGAAATTTTCAGTTATCATAGATTGAACCATTCTGAAACAAATATGAAATAATCTTACTTGGATGACCTGAAATTAAAGCATATAATTAGTTAGTTACCCAAGTGTAGCTAATTTCAAACTTCAATTACTAGATCTAAACATCTATCCATTTCTTAATAAATGATTAATATTTTTAAATAGCCTAAGTGTGCAAATAATATTCATAAATAATTCACAATAAAACATGATTTTAAAATCTCATTTACATTAATTTATAGGCCAAATGGAAGGAATTTAGTGTTCAATTGCTGTAAATTAAAGTCCATTTTAAATCAGCTTTCTAGTGGGATCCTGTGAACGCGCTGGTTTAGAACGTTCACATTGCGGTAGATTTGTGCCCTCAAATGCCCAGAAAAATACTGCAGGATATAATGGGGCCAAAATGAGCTACTCGCAATATTAAACTTTGTATAAAGGGATCTTAAGAAGCCCTTTTGAATGTAAAAATAAGCTACATACCTTCTGTGGTTTGCTCTATGAGACCCTGACGGCTGTCGGTGGTCGCGGGTTTAGAGATTGATTTTTAAACTACTATAACTATTATACGAGGCCGTTAAAACTAATAATAGCTTTTGCGACGGGGTCTTCCAGCGATTTTTCGTTAATAATTAACGAGGCTGAACATCTTCGATTTGAACAGCCTAGAGAAAATCGCGTTTTAAACCCGCCCCCCTCTAAACGGCGCCAAAATCGCGCACACCCGCAGCGACAGATTTTCAGCGACGCTTCAGGTAGGCTTTGCAACATACCTACTATTATATCTGGCTCCAACACCATCCCTGGAAATGCGTTCAAGTCGCATTTAAAAAACTTAGTTGCGTTTAAAAAACTTACCCTGCGCATCTCCATTAAACTTTCCCCCTCTCACCTTCCAGCTATGCCCTCTATTGTTGGACATTTCCACCCTGGGAAAAAGGTTCTGACTGTCTACCCTATCTATGGCTCTCATAATTTTATATACTTAAGTAATTTTAGATGAACCTGTTGATATTCATAAGTTCATAAATCATAGGAGCAGAATTAGGCCATTTGGCCCATCGAGTCCAAATCATATATTCAATCATATTTTTTGTCACTTGTGTACATTGAGTGGTGATTTACAGTTGCGGGTGCATTTCAGTACCACATGCCTTTGGGATATGGGACCAAACTATGGCACCCAGTACAATGTCATGCTGCCCAGCCTCAAAGGTTCCGATTTTAATTCACCCTTAAGAAAACCATTGCAAAATTGTCTTTATCTTTTATTTGAGCAAGAGGGCTATACATTAACTCATGGGTCCATTCCTTCCTTGTTTGCAGTAGCACAGGGCACCAGGGTGAAGCATAAACTCGTTGTCTTCCAGCCATCACTGGTGTGAAGTTGAAGGATTTGGAAATTAGTGGCACTTTGGCACATCTTGTCTTCGGGGTTTGGAAATTGGCAATCTCTGTTTCCCGGCTCTTCCAGGCAAATTGGTTGCAGAAAGGCGGGAGTTGTTCACCTCAAGCTTGTGTGGATTGAAGTGGCAGGGCATTGGAACGATATCTTTCTGCATGGTTAGACTGCCCAACTATTTGAAGCATCAAAGGAAGCAATCACACAAGCGCCTGATGACCTAGATCCGCTCATCCTTCCAAATCTTTTAGTAATGACATGTTCCAGTAACCAAAAACTATCCCAGCATTGTGAATGTATCGTAGTCTTTGAGGAAGTCTTCAAGAGCCCTTACCTATGAGAATTTCAAGTCAATTCAAGGATCTGAAAGTCAGCTACAAAGTCAGCTTTAATCTATATTTGAGAAATAGGGGTTGCGCAATGTAAAAATGCATAGATCTATGGTTGGGCATGGACATGCATATTGACATTTTGGATAGATTTTCTATTTGATGCAGTGAACATTTGGTGCCTCTCCATTGGTGAGGTTTCAGAATTCCTGGAGAAATATAGTCTTGACTTATAGCACAAAAATGTATGTCAGGCTCACGCCAGTTACGGGATTAACACGTTAGTTGCCCTTCTACTTCTCAGGAAGCCATCAATGCTGAAAGAATTATGGTGACATGTTTTCCTATCTTTGCTTCTGACAAAGTTCCTGTGCAATCACTGTGTGTCTGCTTTGCATTTCCTGCAATGAAATCTGGATGGATCAACAATACCTCCTTTGATGTGACACTTTGCAAATATGCAAAGATATGGACATGCAATGGACGTCAAGTAATACTTTAGAGGCTAATATTTTATTATTTTACTCATTCCTTTGTTTTCAATCCCACTAAAAGAAACAATTTTCATTTTGTGGAAAATATGTGAATGATCTCATTATTTAGTGTACTCTAAATAGTTTCTGGTCAAAGGCATTATGGATCAAAAATCAAAGAAAAATCATATTAATGGATCAGGTGAATTATGTTTGTTTCCTGAATGATTGATGGTTTTTCAGTAACCACAAAAATCAAATGGAAATACAGGCATCCAATGCAATCTTAGATAATGTCAAAATGTTCTATCATGCATTTTCAAGTCCGAATTGGGGTCAGCCTCCATGCTGTCTCTTACACTTTCTTCCTCATTTCTGATGTAACAAGCAGCCAATTGGTGCAGGTGCAGCTTGCCATTCCTTCAGTCAGTGTCAGCCTAGTTGGCTAGGCATCAGGCTAGCCAGGACTGAAATATTGCTTTTCTGTCTGCATCTGACAATCAATCTGATGAAAAATTCTATAATTGTCACAACTATTACAGCTCATCAAAGAGCTGTAATACAGACTAAGTCAATCTTCACACTCATCAAATAACATTAAGGGAAATAAAAGAATGCAGCATAGACATGTAACCAAAAGTATGATAGTGTTGTCACCGGCATCTCAGTAACACAAGTTCACTTTATCTAATTTTTCTTCCACACTGACCTCAAATGACACATTTGTTTTGCAAATTACATACGTCAAGATATTTATTGCTGATCTTGCTCGGATCGATAGGATCAAGGGTTTTATCTCCCTATGTCCATGTGAAAGGAAGCAGCTATTCCACTGGAGCTCAGTTCAGTCTTTCCCTGAAGTTGCACGATAATGTGGATGCTGATTGGAAGATGAGGGTGGCAAACTGTTGAGATGCAGCACAGTGACACAGCGGTAGAGTTGCTGCCTTACAGCACCACAGACCCGAGTTCTATCCTGACTACGGGTGCTATCTGGAAGGAGTTTGTACGTTCTCCCTGTGACCGCGTGGGTTTTGTCCGGGTTCTCCGTTTTCCTCCCATATTCCAAAGATGTGCAGGTTTGTAGGTTAATTAGCTTCTTTAAAAATTGTTCCTAGTGTGTAGGTCAGTGTGGACGGTGGACCCAAGAGCCTGTTTCCATGCTGTATATCTAAACTTCTAAACTAACTCTTAGTCCTTGATTGACAGCTCTACCATATTTCCTGAAATTGGTCTGTAAGAACTGTGAGAAATTACAACTCCTCAAAACGACCTCCAGCTTCTCCAACATCAAGGGTCTGTCCCACTTGGACGACCTGATTCACGAGTTTAGAGAACCCTAGACGAGTTGAAAAAAATGTCAAGGTCGTGTTGACTCGCCGAAGTAAAAGACCTCCTACAACCTCCTACGACTATGTCTACGACCCTCCTCGACCTCAGTCTTCCACACCTAAGACCAACTACGACTAGCTACGAGTGCAAATGATCACATGATAAAATGAATTCATGTTTGCATTTTTTTCTCGGGCCAGTTACCGACCTATGACTACCTACGACTACCATCACGACCTACTACGACCTACCTATGACCTACCTACGAGTAAAAAGTATCAATTATTTCAATGCCAACCTTTTTTTTACTCATGGACATTTTTTATCCGGCTGGAAAAAACGCCGCGACCTACTTGAGGCCACGAGTACGCGGAGATAACTCACAAGCATGAGGAAGAGTTACGAAGGCCTCCTACGACCTCGTGGCGACCATGCTGCAAGTATGAGTCAAGGGCAAACTCGGCAGAGGTCACAATTAGGTAGTGAAAGTGGGACAGGGGCTTAAGAATTCAGCTCAAATGTATGACGTTTACCGCTCCCCTGTCAAAATAGCCTATTTACTTAACTAATAAAGTATTTTCTATGATGATCACACTGTCATTGGCATTGAAGAAAATGCTTTTTTTTAAATACTCTTTCCGAAATAATAAAGAATTAAATACAAATGATTTCTGTAACATATCGCTACAGAGTGATTAGTTTCACTCTAACACCATGGCATAGACATTGGCATTTCACAGTACACAAACATGGTAATTAACTGTAGTAAAATTAATCAAAGTTAAATTTCTTAACTATTACTTGTAGACACACAACAATTCCATGCTCTATAAGGCATTATGAAAGTGAAAAGTAGTGTTTCAGATTTTCAATGTAAACATGGTGATTTAAATGGTCGGTGTAAACTCGGTAAGGTTCCCGGGATACGCCGCGTGATGGCAGAAGGCTCCCAGGATCACTGTGGAGCCAAACGACCAGCAGGCTGAGAACAACCCGGCGGACAGGTCGCTGAGAACTAACAAGGACCTGGCGGGTGGGCCGTCGAGAATGAAGAGGAACCCGGCGGGGAGTCGCCGAGAACTAGCAGGGTCCTGGTGCAGGGCCACCGCGAATGAAGAGGGACCCAGTGGGCGGGCCTTCTTCAGCCACATGCGGCAGCAGGCCTGTTTCACCACTGCGAGAAGATAAGACTGTACTAAGAACTTTTGAAATGTTATCAGTGCCAGATACGTGGTGACTCTCTGCATTCAGCCTAGGTGAGGTCTGCTGTATGATTTCACTGGTTTATATGCAAAAACAAACAATTTCACTGTGCCTAGGTACATGTGGCAATAAAGTATATTTGAATAATTGACTGTCACATCTTGAAACCAAGTCTGTTAATTTTATGGAGACACAAGAGACTGCAGATGCTGGAATCTGGAGCAACTACCAATCTGCTGGAGGAATTCAATGGTTTGAGCAACATCTGTGTTGGGGGAAGGGATTGTCAACATTTCTGGTCAGAAAACTGTATCAGGACTATTAAGGATACTTAAATAAGTTACAATGTGGAATAGTCCATCTTCGTCATATTTTCCTTCATCCTAAATCACTTAGCCCTTGGCGAAGTGTCCCCTTGAGGCACTGCCAGGGGACCCTATCCTGTGTATGCTGTCAGTCCAGCTTCAACACTAAATAGTCATGCCAATCATGGTCTTCCCGGGAGTCAACTGCAGTTGAACAATAGTATGGTGTTTTAAAGGCCTGTCCCACTTGGGGGTCATTTGCGTGTCACGCAGGTGGCGCGCGAGGATTTTGAGAATCACAAAATTCTGGGGCGCCGCTCGCTACCGCGCGTCACTGCCTACGCCACCACGCCTCACCATGCGTTATGCGCGCGTAATGCATGTCATGCGCGTCGTGACGCGTAAATGATGTTGCTTAAATGATGTGCAAATTACGCCCAAGTGGGGCAGGCCCTTTAGGCTCACCTATCCTTTTGCTTTGGAGACGCTGCCAGACCCGCTGAGTTACTGCAGCACTTTTTGTCTATCTATCTTTGGTATAAATCAGCATCTACAGTTCTTTGTTTATACATAGCGTATTAGGCTCTGTTGAGATCAATGAAGGAATTCCATTAGCAACAAGGTCAAAGTTTCCCGATGCTTACAATCTCAGTTGCCAACAGACCTGTGGTTCAATGATGGACTATGGAGCTGGCAATATGTTAACTGAGCAAACGCAAGGAGGAGCTAATTGGGCCAAGTAGCATCTGGGTGGCTCTGTCTGCAGCTGTAGACCTGCTGCATCACAGAACCAGAGACCTGAGTTCAATCCTGACCTTGGCTGCTGCCTGTGTGAGTTTGCAGATCTCTCTGTGACCACGAGGGTTTCCTCCGGGAATTCCAGTTTCTTCTTCACCCCAAGAAACATATGGATCTGTAGATTAATTAGCCTCTGTAAATAAATTGCCCCCAGATTGTAGGGAGTCAATGCAAAAGTGGGATAACCTAGAACTAGTATGAACTGGTGATCGATGGCTAGCATAGACTCGATACGTTTGGCTAAAGGAGCAGTTTCCATGCCATATCTTCTGTACATTCCAGAGGATTTTATGTCTGTCACCATTTTCATGCTGCGAGTCTAGGGATCATCAACCAGTGGAGGGAATGGACAGGCAACGTTTCAGTTTGGGACACTTCTTTAGACTGATTTAGTCTTCTTCAATCAGTCATAACCCCCAAAACTTGCCTGTCCATTCCCTCCACACATGCTACCTATCCCACTGAGTTAAGATTAGTTTTAGTTTAGAGAGTCCTCACCGAGTGTAGACTGAGTTAAGATTAGTTTTAGTCTAGAGAGTTCACCGCGTCCTCACCGACCAGTGATCCCCACACATTAACACTATCTGCTGCACAGCACTTTTGGTTTCCTCAAGATTCCAGCACCTGCAGTTCTTTGTGTCTCCAATGTTCTTACACCAACTGCTAAATTTGCCAACCAGGCAATATTTCCGTGAAGGTAATCAAAAATGCTGGAGAAACTCAGCGGGTGAGGCAGCATCTTTGGAGCGAAGGAAATAGGCAAGGTTTTGGGTCGAAACCCTTCTTCAGACCCGAAAAGTTGCCTATTTCCTTCGCTCCATAGGTGCTGCCTCACCCACTGAGTTTCTCCAGCATTTTTGTCTACCTTCGATTTTCCAGCATCTGCAGTTCCTTCTTAAATATTTCCGTGAACCTCTTTTAGTGTATGATCTTTCCAGAAGGGTTTATTGGTTGTTATTTTTTTAGAAGGGAAGAAACAGCACTAATATCAAAACAACATATGCAGAATATAACTACTCTGTGGTGAACAGCCATTTGTATTTAAAAGATGTTAGGAATGTAGTGATATGTAAAGTGCCACTGATGTAAACCACTATAACCTGATTATTAACTGTATGGCATTTGTGACTGAACTTTAGAATGAAACTGTACAATATATAAACCAGTTTAACCAAGGCTTGTGTGGTCCTTACTTTCATGATGTAAACAGATCCAGAATCCTATTGTGCAAACAACATAAATGGAGCATAATAAGCAAATTCAATTAAAAGTAGTCATCAGCAGTTTAGTTCTGGAATTTAATCTAGTTTTACACATTTCAGCACTGTATCTATCAACTTACAACATCCACAAAGTATGCATACATATGCATACATAGATATGTATTAAAGATTGATATTTTATACACATGCATGAGCAGGCAAACGCAGGCATGTATGTGCACATATGCATGCACAGAATAGGAAGAGTGCTTTTGAAAATACTGCTGATGGATCATACATTCCAGAAGATTTTATGTTACCGTCACCATTTTCACGAAGCGAATCTAGGGATCATCAAAAAACATCTGTACCTGTCTGCTAATAATCAATGTAAGGTTTGATGTGTTCGCACCAGCAGTCAGTTCGAACACCATTTTTTGCACCCACAATTCAGGAAGATGAAACAAAAATATCATATTATGTTGAGAAGAGATTTGCACAGCTTTTGCACTCATCTGCCTTCCACTCATTGTCAATTCATTTTTAACACAAAGTGAAAAGTAATATTATTCTACCATTAACTGAGATGCATGGTATTATAACTGTGTGTTGCTGCGAAACTGGCATTTGAAAACAGAAATCTCTGAGGTGAGTGATGTTTATTTTTCTTCTATGTGTTTTTCAAGCACAAATGCTTGGCTCCCAAATGAGTATCTGTTTTGGAGAAGTGAAGACACATTGAATGAAACTGAAGGCAGTAAAGCAATAAACCTACAAAATAAAAATCAAGAATGAATTATTTACAAGAGGTCAGCGGTCCTGAGAAACACCTCACTACGTTAGTTGGCCTGATCTAAAGTGCTGAGGGAAAGTATGTAAAAACCTCTACATTGGTGCCTTCAATATTTTTGCATGTGGAGTATTATTAATTGCATTTTATCCACAAAGGTCCCAAGTTCCAGGGTGTAAATATCATCAACAATTTGTCCTGGTCCAACCACATTCATCACCTGGCCAAAAAAGCACACTTAAGGGGCTGTCCCACTGCGGCTACCTAATCCGCGAGTTAAGAAGAGTGCCTTCGACCTTCAAGCTCAAGGGCACTCGCCTGGAAAACCTCGAGCTGGATCGACCGTCCGCGTTGAAACCGCAAGCTGGATCGCAGGGGCCAGGGTAAGCGGGAGAGCGCTGTCTGAAATTCACGCCCACGATGAAGAGGAAAGTAAACGGCTGACAGTGTACGGTTAGTCCTTTAGAGAGTGTGGGGGGAGGGGGGGGAGAGAGGGGAAGAGAGGGAAGAGAAGGAGAGAGAAGGGGAGAGAAGGAGAGAGAAGGAGAGAGAAGGAGAGAAGGAGGGAAGGAGAGAGAAGGGGGGGAGAAAGAGTGGAGACACTTTTAAGAAGTATAATAAAGTTTAGCGGGCATTTTACCTACCGGTCGGTTTTCCCTGGTCCTGAAAACTCCAATGAGCCAATCAAAATGCCCGGTCAGCGAAGGAGATTGCCTACGGCTGCCCTCGACTGCCTGTAACTAAATAGTGACCCCACTCCACTGCACTACAAGTCAAAAAGAATCATGCCGACCAAATTTTACTCGCGGAAAAAATTTCAACATGCTGAAACATTTTCCGTGACCTAGCTGAGGCCACGAGTATTCAGGAACTTCCATCGAGCATGAAGGAGAGTTCCAGTGATCTCATAGGACCTCCAAGGACCTCATGTCGACCATGCTGCGAGTTTGAGTCGAGGGCAAACTCTTCTAAACTCGCAGATTAGGTCGCCGCAGAGGGACAGCCCCTTAATGCTTCAGAAGGCTAAGGAATTTCAACAGGACCCCAATGACTCTCACCAATTTCTGCAGGTGCATTGTAGTAAGCATCAGGAATCTGGATGCATCACAACTTGATTTGGCAACTGCTCTGCTGAAGACCGCAGGAAATTGTAGAGAGCTGTGAATGCAACCCAGTTCATCACCCCCCCCCCCCCCCCCCCCACCCTCAATCGACTAATGATCTCATATAGATGTATATAACCATGAGAGGAATAAATAGAGTAAATGCACAGAATTTTTTCCCCTCAGGAAAGGGAATAGAAGCATAGGTTTAAGGTGAGAAGGGGAAGATTTAATAGGAATCTGATGGGCAACTTTTTCACACAAAATGTGGTGGGCATATGGAATGAGCTGCCAGATGAAGTAGTTGAGGCAGGTACAATAACAGCATTAAAAGACACTTGGATGGGTACATGGATAGGAAAGGTTTGGAGGAATATGGGCCAAGTGCAGGCAAATGGGATTAGTTTAGAGGGGTCATTGTGCTTGGCATGGACCAGTTGGAGACCTGATTTCATGCTGTCTGACTCCACGGCTCTATCTATGATTCTATCTACACATCATTGTGCCTCAGGGAAGCAGCCAACATAATCAAGGACCACTTCCACTCCGGTCAATCCTTCTTCTCGTCAGGCAGAAGATACAAAAGCTTAAAAGCACATACCATCAGATGTATCTGTCCCTAAGAATCTACATAGCTCATCTTAATACCAGGCAATAGATATTCCATTGCAAAAAGTATTTGTGCAGCCAAAGGCAAATATTGGATACAATTTACAAGCTATTGTTTCACACTTTTCAATGGTGAATTAAGTGCTCATGGATTTATCATGAAAATTATTGTAAAACCTGATGCTCTCTCACTAATGGCAATAAATATTTTGCCGTGTGCCATTGGTGCAATCTATCAATAGTCTGGCAAGGAGCATTGTGGCTAGTGAGAAGGAAAAAATCTATGAATGCAATTCCTGAAGAGTTCAGACAACCATTTTGGGTTGAATGATTATATCTCAACTGTCTGGGAGCAGAGATGGATGTTCGATGGTGCTGGGAAACCTGGAAATAGGCAACAGGCAGCAGTTATTTGCATGTCACCATATCGTTTTTGAAAATTGAACCATTTGGAGGGAATAAACATGATTTCTTAAATATTCATATTTGTGATATGTGGTTTAATATCCTCAAAAGTTATGGTCCATACTAATTGCATTTAAAAGAGCGTGTAAGAGTCAACCATTGAGGGGGGAAGGGTTACAAAGAGTGTAGGTAAGGACACCATATTACCTTCCTGTGAAGGATATTAAATGTAATTTAATGTCCATCGATACAGCAGGTTATGAATGCCTAACTTATGGACACCCATACCGATGAGCGAGTTAGGTTTGCGTCTTTAAGGAACATACCTTCTGTACCTACTGCCTCACAGGAGATGGAAGAAGATTGAATGATCGGGGTGAAAAAGGTCCTTGAATATGTTGACTGCTTTCCTGAGGCAGCATGATGTGTAAGATGGAGTCGTTATTGGGGAGGATGGTCTGTGTGATGGAATGGGCAACATCCACAACTCTATGCAATTTATTGAGGTCTTGGGCAGAGCTGTACCTAAACTAAACTGTGATGCAATCCGAGAGTATGCTTTCTCCTGTGCATGTGTAGAAGTTAATATGAGTTGTTGAAAACATGCAGAACATCCTTAGTCTTCTGAAGAAGTAGCGGTTTTGGTGTGGCCATAGCTTCAATGTAGCTCGTCCAGGATAATCTGTTGGTGACATTTATGCTTACGACCATTTTCACTTGCATGCTGATTCGTTGATGCTTATTGGAGCATGTACTCCAACATGCTTCCTGAAGTCAATAATTAGCTCCTACATCTTGCTGAAATTGAAGGAGAGGTTGTTGTATTGACACAAAGTTACTAAGTTCTCTGTCTCCTTCCTGTACTTGTTGTTGTTTGAGATCTAGCCCATAGTGGGGTCATCTGCTAACTTGCAGAGGGAGTTCGAGAAGAATTTGGCCTCAGTCGTGAATGTATAGAGGCATGCGAAGAATTGTTTGAACATAGAACAGTTCACCACAAGAACAGGCTCTTTGGGCCACAATGTCTGTGCTGAACATGATGCCAAGACCAACTCTTATCTGCTTGCACATAATCCATACGCTCCACTCCCTGCATATCTATATGCCTATCCAACAGTCTCTTAAGTGTCACCATCATATCTGCCTCAAACACCAACCCTGACAGCATGTTCCAGACACCCACAACCCTCTGTGTAAAAAAACTTGCCCTACATAACTCTTTTAATCTGTCCCATCTCACATTTAAGCTATGCCCTCTAGTATTTATTTTTTCTTCCTGAGAAAAAGGGATCTTTTTTGGTCTATGGGTCAGAAAGTCAAGGATCCAGTGGCATAGTGGGTTGCTGACTCCTAGGTCCATCAGTTTGGAGATAAGTTTGATTGGGGTCATGGTGATGATTGCTTGTGACTCCAAAAATGAGGTAGCCTGTGAATTTTGCTGCAGAAATGCATAAAGCCAATTAGAAAGCATGAATTTAAGGAGAAAATGCTACAGAAGCCAGAAAATAAAAACTACAGTTTCTGGTACAAGGTCATTGTGTTGATAGTGAGGATAAAGAATGATATTGATCAGTTGATAAGTCAGGCAAGGAATAGCAGATGAGATTTCATCTTGATAAGAATACAATGATTCACGTTTGGAGAACTAATAAGAGGAAAGTTCGAGCCTCAGGGGGCACTAAACAGAGGAACCTCTGTGTACCCGTCTAAGGATCCCTGAAGGTGGCAGCACAGGTGGATAATATAATGAAGAAGGCATATGTAATGCTGAAGAACCGTCTGAAGAAGGGTCTCGACCCAAAACGTCACCCATTCCTTCTCTCCAGAGATGCTGCCTGTCTCGCTGAGTTACTCCAGCTTTTTGTGTCTATCATATGTAACGCTTGCCTTCTTCACCTGGGGCACAGAATGTAAGAGTAGGGAGGTTTTGCTGCAAATTTATAAAGCTTCGGTTAGGCCAGAAATGGAGCACAATGTACAGTTCCAGTTGTCACACTACTGGAATGATGTGATCGCACTGAGGACGATGCAGAGGAGATTAACCAGGATGTTGCATGGGGTGTTTCAGTTATGAGGAGAGACAGGCCAACCTAGTTTAGTCTTCCTTGAAAAAGGAGGATCTGTGAGACGTGTACAAATTATGATGTGCCTGGGTAGGGTAGAAGGTAAAAAACTATTCCCCATATGATAAGGGGTAAGAGCTTTAGGCGGGATCTGTGGAAGAGCTTTCTCAGTCAATGGGTGGTTGGAACCTGGAATGCACTAGCTGAGTGAGTGGTGGAGGTCAGTTTTATCACAACACTTGAAACACAGCATAGATCAAGTGCTGTTAAATGGAATAAAGGGATATTTGATGGTCAGCATGAGCATGGTGGAAAGAAGGGTCTGTTTACGTGCTTAACTGTGTCTATGATTTACCAACATGAAACATTTACTCTGTTTCATTCTGCATGGATGCTGCCTGAACTGCTGAGCATTTCCTACGTTTTTTTGTTATTATTTAAATGCGTGATTTCTGACCTTAGCACAAATTTAAGTTCTCAAAGAACCTAAAGTGGTTGTTTCCAAATGATGATCTGCAGTGGAAAGAATGTTAAGAAAGTAAATGTCAGTTAATAGGATTTTAGGCAAGAGATGCAGTTGGTCTTGAAGCACCTATTTTCCATCACTGACTGCTTCAGAAACACTGAAAAAAAAAGTGAAATAAATGGAACAAATCCAGCCCTTCTTCCGTCCATGTCTACGTTAATGCAGCAAGATTCTGATATATATGCCCTTATTACTGAAGTGATGCGCATGATTAAAAAAACAATTTTCCATGCTGACATCTCTAGATTACAAGTAATGGCTACTTCCCAAGAAGATGCAATCAATGAAATGGTTCAAATATATATCTCCATTTGGGAAGACAAGTCTAAAATGCAGATGCCAAGGTTCCTGCTAAATGTAATATGAGACAAAAAGATGCAATATTGACTTAGAACAGCGGCTTACTTTCTGGGTTGAGAAATGCTATTAATCCTTCTATTCACCACCCCTGGAAAATCCCCCCTTTAGTTTGTTACTGACAGTAGGCTGTCAACACACTTAGACTGAGATTTTTGAGCATGCTTGCTTCAAAATCATAATGGAAAATTCTCAACAGTTCAGGCAGTGACTGTGAAGAGGGACAAGGCTATTGGATTAGGTTGATGAACATTCAGCGGAAGCTGGTTTTTGTATTAATTTTAGATTTATAGCACCAGCAGTATTTTGCTGTTAGATCTTGTTTTAGAGATGGCTTTGTGCATGTCTGCAAGAAACTAGTAAGATTAAACGAGAACTTACCAGTTTGAAGTTTGATCTGTATTTTATGAGGAGTTACGATGAGGGAATACGTGAAGAACCCGCTCAGCACGCATGCGCGGCATACTTCAAAGCAGCGGTGTGGAATCACAGATAGACACAGTTATTGAAGTAAACATAGTAAAGACAAGGAGACATCAGTTTATCAGTTTGACCCATATTATTGAGGGTGGGAGCGGAGGGCACGTAATCCCTCATCGTAACTCCTCATAAAATACAGATCAAACTTCAAACTGGTAAGTTCTCGTTTAATCTTACTATTTTACTTCGGAGTCACGTGAGTGATTCCGTGAAGACTTCAAAGCTCTGTGATTTCAAACCGTGTAACAGTTATTACTTCACGCACTGCCGAAGTCCTTGAGGGAGGAAGTGTGTTATCGTAATCAACCAATGAATCTGTTTGTAGAAAAACACAATGGTATTTTTTAACAATAACAACAAAGAAATTAAATTGCTCCCCTGGGCTTAAATTAAATATTTGCAGTCTGTAAAATCTTTCCTGCAAATAAACAGGTTTTGCCAACGGCTTATTATAAAATTTTCTGAACGGTCTTTCCCCCCACCATCCTGCTGTAGCCAGGATGTGGTCTATAGGCACGTCCATTCTTTTAGCCGTCGACGTGGATGCTGCCCTGGTGGAATGAAATTTGTACATGTTAGTTTTTATCCCAGCAGCTTTTAGCACCTGCTTGAGCCATCTCGAAATGGTTTGGCTCGTCACCCGACCATAAGGTTTTTTATGACTGACCCACAAGGCTTTTCATCTCCCTCGAATATTTTGGTTGTGTCTATGTAGGATAGTAGGGTCATGACACTTAACCGTGCTTCTGGCGGGTAAGCCCGGAATTCCACGACTGGATTAGGTGTTCTTGGTCTGCTCTGTTTGATCATTCCCTCGATAACGACAGAGATCTGGTCTGGAGCTGTGAGCATGGTGTCCAGTCGCAATAGGTGTAGTGACTGGACCCTCTGTGCAGATACAAGTGCCATCAACATGAGTGTTTTGAGCATAGATTGTTCCAGGTTGAGGGATCTGGCTGGTGGCCATCCCCTGAGGTATGTCAGGACCACACTGACATCCCATGCATGGTGTCGACGGTTTGGTCTGATAATCCCAGTCCCAGAAGTGGTTTGTGCAGAATCTGCAACCCAGGAGTTTGATTTTTTCATGGCACGGGTGGCTTGTGACGACACTGGGTGTTAATAACTCTGGGTCACTGGGGAATACCATCGGAATTTCAACAACAATGTCATGGAGTATTGGGAACCATGGTTGCGTAGGCCAGTCGGGTACTTATCAAAATACCTGAAGCAGAGTCCATTTGTATTGTGCGTAGTCCCCGACTGATGAGGCAGAAGGGAGGAAATGCATAGAAGAAGAATTTCCCCAATCCAGCGCGAACGCATCTACCGCTGCTGCCTCAGATCTGGTTCCCAAGCGACATACATAGGTACCTGGTGATTTAGCCTGGATGCAAATAAATCGATATCTGGCGTGCCATATTTGCTTGATAACTTTTGCGAAATTTTTTTGGGGGGGTTTTAACATCCATTCGATGTTGTCATTAAATTTACGTGACCTGGTGTCTGCCACTGCATTTAGCTTACCTGGCAGGTAAGTTGCTGATAGCCAAATATGTCTTTCGACACACCATTGCCAAATTGTGTTGACCAACTTGTCGCATGATACCAATTTTATGCCGTCCATATGGTTAATGTAGGCCACCACCATAGTATTTATCTATTTGTAACCGTACATGCAAGTGATGCATATTTGTGCATATGCTTTAAACCATAAAAGTCACCCAACATCTGTAGATAATTAATGCCCAGTGTAAGTGGTAATGATGACTCCGGGTTAGTCCATCTATTACCTGTGCTAGATATAGAGTTAGTTGCTCCCCAGCCTTGAGCACTGGCATCTGTTTGGATAACTAACATAGGGTTAGTGATGATAATAGGGCTGTAAACTATGCCAAACGTTTTTTGCCCACCACTATAGTTCTGATATTGCTTCAGTGGGTAACTTCATGACACGATCATAATGACCTGTATGTTGTTTTTGGTGCAAAGCTCCGAATTATGTAGCCGGAAAATGCTGCTACCATTTTCCCAATTACTCTGTTACTTGTTGAGTAGTTGGTAGTTTGTTGCATGATTGTGCCAATTCAACTATTTTGTCTCTTGGCAATGTTACAGTCACGTAGACTGAATTAATTGTGAAGCCCAAGTAGTCCATGATTGTGGATGCTTAAAGTTAGATTTATCTGGATGTAAGACAATCCCAGGGTTTCGAATAACTGTTTTGTAGCTGACACAGCTAACATAGTCAATTCCATGGTCCTGCCTACCATTTAAGACATCGCTTTAAACTGCTATAGCTGCCCCATCCAGGTAAATTTCAGGTATCTGCGATGATCCTTGTGAATGGTACTAAATAGTAAACATCTTTAAGATCAATGCTTGCCATGAAGTATCCTTTGGAATGTAGTTGTTTGGCAGTAACAACTGTTTCCATTTTGAAATGTATATACTTAACAAACATATTTAGTGAAGTTAAGTCAATGATGATGCGACATCCACCATCTTGTTTGGGTTTAGTGAATATATTGCAAGGGTTCAGGTTTTCCCATGATACCCTTTGTAATTAGTCTCACCAGTTCAGCTTGTCCCTCTCGTTTCTTTAACGGAGAGGGGAAAATACCCTCTGGGGTGAATGTTGACCTGGTGGCAATTTTTCTAGTATGAATTGTATTTGTATCCACTAATGCCATTGAGTATATACTGATCACTCGTGATAGACTCCCGTGTGTTAGTATTACTCTATATGCTGGTAGGAACCAGACCCACCTGCCTCCATGGTTATGGTAGCAATGTCACAAAATTTTGAGATTTTAAAAATCAAGTCTGCAATTTATCCCATCAGATAAAGCATAAAAATAAGTTTAATTTGACACCTAATTCACTTTCATATCTCAAGTATTTAAAAAGTTATGGCCATTTTCATACTCGGAAATTAGCATCTTGTTCCCTATTGATTTTCTATGGAGATAACAAAAAAGCTGTGATCGTGGACAGTCAAAAGCCCATAACTTTCTTAAAAGTTAAGGGAACTGAATGAAATTTTCAGTTATCATAGATTGAAGCATGCTGAAACAAATATGAAATAATCTTACTTGGATGACCTGAAATTAAAGCATATAATTAGTTAGTTACCCAATTGTAGCTAATTCCAAACTTCAATTACTAGATCTAAACATCTATCTATTTCTTAATAAATGATTAACATTTTTAAATAGCCTAAGTGTCCAAATAATATTCACAAATAATTCACAATAAAACATGATTTTTAAATCTCATTTACATTAATTTATAGGCGAAATGGAAGGAATTTAGTGTTTAATTGCTGTAAATTAAAGTCCATTTAAATCAGCTTTCTAGTGGGATCCTGTGAACGCGCTGGTTTAGAACGTTCACATTGCGGTGGATTTGTGCCCTCAAATGCCCAGAAAAATACTGCGGGATATAATGGGCCCAAAATGAGCTACTCGCAACTTTAAACTTTGTATAAAGGGATCTTAAGAAGCCCTTTTTAACGTAAAAATATACAGCCTACCTTCTGTTTTCCCCTGTATGAGATCTGGCCCGTTGTCGGGGGTTTAGAGGTTAATTTTTAAACTACTATAACAAGTAAGGAAAGGCCTTAAAACTAATAATAGCTCAAGCGAGGGAATCTTCCAGCGATTTTTCGTTAATAATCAACTAGGCTGAAAAACCGCGATTTGAACAGCCTAGGGAAAATCGCGTTTTAAACCCGCCCCCCTCTAAACGGCGCCAAAATCGCGCACACGGGCTGGGACAGATTTTCAGCGACGCTTCAGGTAGGCTTTGCAACATACCTAGTTATGGGTATTCTTCTGTTTCCTGCCGGTCCAACGAGTCTTGCATGTCGTCTGACGTGGCGGTGACGTTGGGGGGTGGCACATTTTCCATGGGGTCCGCTCTGGGCCCTGGTCTAAAGAAGACTTTCGGTAATAGAATGCGGACCCCGAGCTTTCATCAGTCCCATATGGTAGACGTCGACTGATGGACGCGATGGGGTGCTGCTGCTTATTGTTTTTGGTTTTGCTCGTCCCGGGGCCTGCCCTCATGAGACCGAAAGCTTGTTAAGGCCTCTCCATATCCTTCATATGCTTTGTGAGGTTTTTGCCAGAGAGCAGTGGGTCTGGCTCAGTGGCTGGGGTTTTGCACAACCCCGCAAATTTAGGATTTTATGGCAGGTTTTATGATTTGTTTACGAAGGTTGTGGTCATCTCCATATTGGTCCACGGAACGAGCAGACGATGTGATGGCTGACGTCAGGAGCCTGAGGACCGCTGCAGTTTTAGCTCCTGGTTCCGAATGTTTGCCCCAACGTGCCCCCACATTTGGCTGTTTACAGCCGGCACTTTAAGGGACTCACAGTTCTCTGGAGCTGTATACCTCATTGACCACCTCTCCTGTAGGGCCTTGAACGGCCTCCTGCACGTGGGGTTGCCACGTAGTGGTCCACCACACCTAGCAGCTCTTCCTGTTCCTGCACCCCTTGCATATCCCCGAGATCTTCAGCCATCGTTCCCTCTTCTTGACCAGCCCAGTCCTGGTCACCCAAGCTACCCTCGGGTAAGGAGGAAGCAATGGACAGTGCAGAAGGCACTGTGGAGGGACTGCCTGAACTCCCCCCTGCGAGAGCGCCCCTCACGAAGCGCGTCTCGCTGGAGCTCCTGCTCCAGGAGCCGCTCCAGCGGCTCAGGCGGCTGTCTCTCCCCCGGGCGGGTGGAGAGACGTCCCTGTCCGACAAGTCGGAAGCCACCGGCCGGACGCCTCTTCCGTGGCTTTACTTCCAGCCCGCTGCTCAGGCGCTAGCGGGCTGGGCTCGGACGCGGTGTCGGGGAATAGCGGAGGCCGGGTAAGCGGTCCTAGTCGGTCCTAAGGCAGGTACAGGATACTGAGTTGGATGATCAGCCATGATCATATTGAATGGCGGTGCAGGCTCGAAGGGCCAAATGGCCTACTCCTGCACCTATTTTCTATGTTTCTATGTTTCCTGCCGCCTTGTAGCTGCCCCCCCCCCCACACTCTTCCGTGGCTTGGGGAACAGGTTTGTTCTAGAGCATTTCTTCTCTGCCTGAAAGCAGAAGGCTCCTCCTGTGAAAGAAAAACGCGACCTCAGAGCTTACCTGACGGTCCGTTTCTTTCACCCCGTAGCGGGAGCGCCCGACTCCCCCGGAATCCAAGGGGGGGCCGCTTGCGTCTGGACTGGCACCGGCGCAGCACCCTGTCTGTGGACCGCAGCGTGTGCAGTCCTGGTAGCGTCTCTCCCCCTTCCGTGAACGGAACGCTCCTTGCCCGGAGTCCAACGGGGGCCGCTTGCGTCTGCTGCTTTGCTCCACCTGGAGCAACAAACAGACGCGAGTCGCTGGTTCAACTGAAGGTAAGTACTTACCTAAAGCTTCCTCTTTCAGGCTTGTAGCGGGAGCGCCTGACTCCCGCCTGCCGCTGTTGCCTGCTGAAACGTAATGCCGCGCATGCGTGCTGAGCGGGCTCTTCACGGAATCACTCACGTGACTCCGAAGTAAAATTCAAAGTTCTTTGCACTTAATGGATTATTTTGGGAATCCTATTGTGATGGATGGCACCAGAATTGCAGATAAAGGATTAAACTTGTGTACACAGAAGAACTTTCAGAGGAATCAGTTGATGGATTAGTCTAGGATTGTTAAAGACAACTGATCTTTTTCGGGCAATGTCATGCTTTATTAATTTTTGGAAAAGGGAGGCCCACAACTGAAAGAGAAAATGCAGGGAATCCTCAGAATAGAGTCTTAGAGATATACTACAGCAGGGGAGTAGTCCCCATGGCTCATCAACTACAACTCAACTGCAGCATATTAAGGCTGAATGCTCAATCCCCTACACTCCTGAAAGCCATGACTGTGAGGCCAGATACAGCTCTAACACCATCTTCAAATACACTGACAGTACCACCATTGTCGGATGAATAATGGGTAATAACGAGATCAATAATCTGATGGAATGGTGCCAGAACAACAATCTTGCTCGCAACATTAACAAGATTAAGGAGATCATTGTTGACTTCAGGAAGGGAAAGCCAAGAGTCCATGCACCTGTGTTCACCAGCGGGATGGTGGTGGAGAAAGTCATCAGCTTCAGGTTCCTGGACGTACACATTGCTGATGATCTGTCCTGGGCCCAGCATATTCATCGGGAAGAAGATACTGATAGCTGTCACCTCTAGGTTCAGGAACAGCTTTTTCCCGTCAACCATCAGGATCTTGAATCACCCTGGTACAACTCTAACCACAACCTTTCCTCAGCACCAAACCACTATGGACTTTGTACAAAGGTCGCACAACATACTTTGGCATGCAGTATCATAGTCTGGTTTAACTAAACCTACTTATTTGTTGTGTTGTTGCATTTAATGTGCCTGTAAAGCTGCACCCAATAAGAATTTCAATGTCTGGACAAATGCATGTTCAGTGTATATAACAAACACTCTTGACTCTTGATGCTGCCCGCTGTCCAGCTGAGTTACTCCAGAATTTTGTGTCTATCTTCAGTTTAAACCAACATCTGCAGTTCCTTCCTACACATTTCGTGACTCTTGAACTGCCTATTTACATTAACCCACATTTATTCCATTTTAATTCTCCCTATACTCCTGCAAGATCTACTCTCCTCGCACCAACTTCTTTCAGATGCTATTACGCACCTACACACCAGGGATACCTGCACGTCTCTGGGAACTAGAGCACCCAGAGGAAACTCACACTGTCACAAGGAGAATTTGGAAACTTCTTGCAGGCTGCACTCTGACTGAACCTTACAAGGAAACAATTCGAGACATAGCCAACGTAGAGTCTCTGCTAGCCTGGTTCAGGTGAGAACCAACATTCATTTAATATTAAGTACAAAATAGGTAAAAGTAGTCGTATAGCTGGAGTTCAGAATAAGGAAGCAGCTGAAGAATATGACCAATCGAAGGCAAGTACTGATATGTCCAGCTACTTGGATTTAAGATGTGATACTTACATCCAACCATATTATCCAATGTATGCAACTTTCCCTGCAGATGTAGAGCTAGATGGTATAACCAGATGGAACTTCCATGTAACCGCCCAGTATTTGTTCTAGAATAATTTAAGTGATGCAGCCAGGAGTTGAGAGCTCACTATATTTCATATTATTTTGGTGGTTACCAGGATTTCTTCCAGAGGAATATCTGCAGCTGAGGTCACCTGAATTGTGTACGGTGAAAGTTATGATTCCCCTATCTCCTTCTTGGTTGTGTCAAGAAGGAGAGAGTTAGATGTGGCCCTTGTGGCTAAAGGGATCAGGGGGTATGGAGAGAAGGCAGGTACAGGATACTGAGTTGGATGATCAGCCATGATCATATTGAATGGCGGTGCAGGCTCGAAGGGCCGAATGGCCTATTCCTGCACCTATTTTCTATGTTTCTATGTTTCTATGTGTCCTCTGAAAAAGACTTTAGTGTAAGGAAAAAATTACAGAAACAAATGGGAAAACCGTAGGTCTCCATGTAAATTGTTTGTTCATTAATTTAAGGCTCATTGCAGTTAGCTGCTTCAATCTCCAGAAACACAAACTGATTTCTAAATGTGATGTCGTTTGATGGATGTTTACACTGGGTTGACATTTATGATAATTCTCCTTGAGAAGAAATGAAATATTCGTTAGGTTTAAAAATAGACTAGAATGTAGCTTAAATTGTAGGAGGAAATACTGGAAATACTTTGACAGGAGCACAGACTTATAATTATTATTCTACAGGCTGACACAATGAGCTTTATGCCGCTAGCTGTAGCCACAGTTTAGAACTGCTGATGCTGAGCCATTGACAACAAAGGAAACTAGACCAAGTGGGACCCACTCAGGGCTGGTGGGCTGACAGCTCAATTACTCAGGCCTGGCGGGCTGACAGCTCAGTCACTCAGGCCTGGTGGGCTGGCAGCTCAGTCACTCAGGCCTGGCGGGCTGTCAGCTCAGTCACTCAGGCCTGGTGGGCTGGCAGCTCAGTTACTCAGGCCTGGCGGGCTGACAGCTCAGTCACTCAGGCCTGGTGGGCTGGCAGCTCAGTTACTCAGGCCTGGTGGGCTGGCAGCTCAGTCACTCTGGGCTGGTGGGTTGGCAGCTCAGTCACTCAGGGCTGGTGGGCTGGCAGTTCACTGACGGCTATTCCTTGAAATTCCATTTCAAGCAGAGTGCAGGCCACCAAACTCAATTTTACAGCATTTCAGGCAGAGTGCAGGCCACCAAACTCAATTTCACAGCATTTCAAGCAGAGTGCAGGCCACCAAACTCAATTTCACAGCATTTCAGGCAGAGTACAGGCCACCAAACTCAATTTCACAGCATGTCAGGCAGAGTGCAGGCCACCAAACTCAATTTCACAGCATTTCAGGCAGAGTGCAGTCGACCAAATTCAATTTCATAGCATTTCAAGCAGAGTGCAGGCCACCAAATTGCCAAATAACTCATTGCATTGTCATTAAGGGCTAACAAATCATTTATTGCAAGTACATTGCAGACTCACAGTTCAGTTGATTTACAGCTTAGAATCACAGTTGTGAACTCTCCCTTGCGATCTTCCAGAGTGACTGACTCACGTCCAGGCATCCGGGGTTTTATAGTCCCCCCCCCCCACCCAAAAGGGGCGTTACCTTCATCGCGGTGATTGACAGGCGAGAGGACCAATCTGCTGATCTCAAGATTTTTTTAAAACTCATAACTTCTTTATTTTTCATCGATCGGAAAAATCCTCGGGGCTGCCTCAGTGGAGGAGGGCTTTGAGTAAGATGGCCAAAATTCATAGCAATATATGGTAGCATTTTTTCTAAAATCAATATACAGCGCAGACAGCAGAAAGTTGGTTTACAGGTACAGCAGGCAGTGAAGAAAGCTAATGGAATGTTGGCCTTCATAACAATAGGATTTCAGTATAGGAGTAAAGAGGTTCTTCTGCAGTTGTATAGGGCTCTGGTGAGACCACATCTGGAGTATTGTGTACAGTTTTGGTCTCCTAATTTGAGGAAGGACATCCTTATGATTGAGGCAGTGCAGCGTAGGTTCATGAGTTTGATCCCTGGGATGGCGGGACTGTCATATGAGGAATTTTCTATTAAATATGTTTCTTGAGGCCTGCTATGCTACTACAAATAAGAATTCAATTGTTCTGTTGTCAGTTCTTTGCAAATAATATTTGGAATTTTGGTTCTGATAAACTGACTACTTCTGAAAAAATGTGAAATTAACCTGTAAAATGGTCAAACAGTTTAATATAGAAAGGTTCAATTCATTTAAACCACCTTTTCCTAATTGCAGTTATGGAACCATGGAATAATCAAGGTACAAGAGGAAACCATTGGCCCTATTAAGTATTTAAGAGCAATCCTATAAGTCCCATTCTGGGTTTGAAGAAGGGTCTCGCCCCGAAACGTCGGCCATTCCTCTCCAGAGAAGCTGCCTATCCCGCTGAGTTACTCCAGCATTTTTGGTGTAAACCAGCATCTGCAGTTCCATTCTCTACACAGGATTTCACAATGTTCTTTATAACTGGTGCTTTTGAAGAATGGTTACTGTTGTAATGTCGGGATTGTGTTATATTCTTTGCACACAGAAATCTCCCACGGAGTGCTGTGTAGCAATGATCTGAAAATATGTTTATTTGTCTGATGTTGAGAGGAATTTCAGGGAGTGTCATAGGTTATGGGGAGAAGGCAAGAGAATGGGGTTAGGAGAGATAGATCAGTCATAATTGAATGGCGTGTACTTGATGGGCTGAATGGCCTAATTCTGCTCCTATCACATGATTTTATGGATAAATACCAATCAGAGCACTGGGAATAATGGCTCCAATCTTCTCTAAAGTTGTTCTATTGGATCTTTCTCTTCCAACTGAGAATGAGACATGACCTTGGATTAACACCCATGCCAAAAGACAGTACCATTCACACCATAACACTCACTTATTTCTGCAATGCCAAGTCAGTCTAAATTTCAGTGTTAAAAGTTCTTGAGTGGAATTTAAATGCACAGACTCTTTGCTCAGAGTCTCAAGTGCCGCCAAGTAAGTCAAGGCTGACACAAATGAAATAACATTATTCATTGCATGTAAGTGAAAATGGGGTTTCAAGAGGCAGACTTTATTTTCATAATTTATTCTATTGCGATACCTAGAGTTCCTTAATAGTCTTTTTCACAACACTCTTTGGAAAATTGGTTTTACTTACCAGGGTAATGTATAATAAAGCTGCATTAATACTCTTAAATACTAAAACATTGCAATGACTGCATACGTCAAGTGTCACCATGTGTGATAATGCCTTTCAGCATTCCGACAAGGTATAAACTTTGATTCTGTTTTGTATAGCTGAAGCCATCCATAAATTTAAGAAAGTTACACAATAAATGAGATTCAATGATTTAAGTTTCCTGTCAATACACAGTACAGTATACAGATGACTTCGTTCTGGAGTTACTGTAATCTTAGTTTCTCAGTAAAATGCAGTGCAAACTTGAAATCTTCAATAGATAAATGTGGAACCATTAATTAAAAAATAGATGCACAACGGGTGCTTTATTAAGAGGAAATACGAGTAGAAACATTTTTAAATCTGGGGAATCTTTCAACATCAAAGTGTCTTATTTTTCTGCTTTTTTTAAATAACCAATTAAGAAATATTTTCTTGCTGTGTCCCTTGGTTACAAATTGTATCAATGCGTTCTTCTATAATGAAGTGCATCACCATGTATTTACTTTATCCCATATCCTTTCACAAATCCTCTTATTTAATACTATCAGCAAATTTCAAGACTTCCCCAAGCCAGGTCACACTGATAGTAAATAAAATTGGCATCATTGTGGATTGCTGCAGAAATGTGCTCATCACACCTAACCGTTTTCAGAAACTACACATACAGTTAGTGGCAAGAAATGGAATAATAGGTAGATCCATAAACCAGCAGGATACGACTGCTGGTGGTCTACTTGATTCCTGATGGAATTCCAGCTATTCGCTGTGCTTATTACAATTTAAATAATGCGATAGAAAGCCAGATATCCAAGTTTGCCAATAATGTAAATGATAGATGAAACAGTAAGCAGTGTGGATAGGAAGTATAAATTGCAAAGAGATATTAATAGGCAAATGGGCAAAACAGACAAAAGTAAGGTCCACCTTGGAGCATTGAATACCTTATAAATGAGGAAAAGGTGAAGCAAGGGAAAGACAAAGGGAATTATGTACACATCATCACAACCTCACAGACAGAGAAATAAGATAATCTAAAGTGGAAAGCTGGCTTTTAAATCTGGAGGACAATTACAATGAGATAGAAGAGGCCACGGCTATAAAGTCGTCTGTTGGGGGTGCATTTGGGGGAGGTCATCAGCTGTTGGGACTGCATTTGGGGGGAGGGGTCATCAGCAGCTTTCAGCTTTGGAAATACGACAGCTTCCCTGACGAAGTCCAACATAAATACCATCTTTTTAATACCAAAGGTTAAATTACCAGAAGAAATTTCAAAAATTAGGCTTGTATTCAATTGTATTTATAATATTACGGGATAACTTGATCAAAGTGACCGAGAGATTAAGGGCAAACCACAGGGTGGACAGAGAGAATCTACCTCAAAGATAGTCACAAATGCTGGAGTAACTCAGCGGGTCAGGCAGCATCTCTGGAGAGAAATGGATGATGTTTCGGGTGACGCAAAGCTGGGTGGGAGTGTGAACTGTGAGGAGGATGCTATGAGAATGCGGGTGAGGGTCACTTGGACAGGTTGGGTGAGTGGGCAGATGCATGGCAGATGCAGTTTAATGCGGATAAATGTGAGGTTATCCACTTTGGTAGCAAAAACAGGAAGGCAGATTATTATCTAAATTGGGAAAAGGGGAAGTACAATGGGATCTGGGGGTCCTTGTTCATCAGTCACTGAAAGTAAGCATGCAGGTACAGCAGGCAGTGAAGAAAGGGAATGACATGTTGGCCTTCATAACAAGAGGAGTTGAGTATCGGAGCAAAGAGGTCCTTCTGCAGTCCTACAGGTCCCTAGTGAGATCACACCTGGAGTATTGTGAGCAGTTTTGGTCACTAAATTTGAGAAAGGACATTCTTGCTATTGAGAGAGTGCAGCGTAGGCTCATAAGGTTAATTCCCGGGAAGGAGGGACTGTCATATGCTGAGAGAATGGAGCGGCTGGGCTTGTATACTCTGGAATTTAGAAGGATGAGAGCTGATCTTATTGAAACATATAAGATTATCAAGGGTTTGGACACGCTAGAGGCAGGAAACATGTTCCCGATGTTGGGGGAGTCCAGAATCAGGGGCCACAGTTTAAGAATAAGGGATCAGCCATTTAGAACAGAGATGAGGAAACACTTTTTCACACAGAGAGTTGTGAATCTGTGAAATTCTCTGCCTCAGAGGGCGGCGGAGGCCGGTTCTCTGGATACTTTCAAGTGAGAGTTAGATGGGGCTCTTAAAGAAAGTGGAGTCAGAGGATGTGGGGAGGAGGCAGGAACGGGGTACTGATTGTGGATGATCAGCCATGATCACATTGAATGGTGGTGCTGGCTCGAAGGGCCAAATGGTCCACTCCTGCATCCTATTGTCTATTCAATAGACTCTATTGGGTCGAGACCCTTCTTCAGATAAATCTACCTCTGCTGGTTGAGGAGTTTCGGATCAGGAAGAATAGTCTAAGGACAGGGGTTTTAAGAGTGAAGTGAATTAATACTTTATGTTCAAAGTGTAATTGATGCTCGCTGTTCAATGTTGTTAATTGGAGAAATTAAAGGAGATGTGGCAATGGCAGGTATATTAAGTTAAGTCGTAGATCACACTGAATGGTATAATAGGCTTGAGGAACTGTTTCCCTGCTTTGCGTTTGTTTGCTCTCCTTCCCAAGAACATTTCATGGCACCATTTTGCTATGCTGACTTCTTACTTAAGTTCTCTCCTACACACTCTATCTTGCTCTAGAGACTCCTTCCACCACAAATGCCTATACCTGCCAAGTTTCCTTTTTCCCTGATCAAACCTTTAATGTCCCCCATCATCCAGAGATTCCCACTCCTGACCTCTTTACCTTTCATCCCTACAGGAACATATTGATTTTAGACTCCACAGCCAAAGGAGAGCAGCCTCTCACTGCCTATCCACCATTTCAAGCTCTCTCAGAGTCTGACTCTGTTTGGACAACATACATGTTAGGTGTACATCAAAATATATGCCATTTCCTACTGCTGTTCACTCAGGCAACAACCAGGATTGTGTTGCTCTTCTTCACTGAACTGGGAACCAACCAAAGTAAGTCTGATTGCCTACCTTTTATCCTAAGGGTGGACTCCCCGCTGGTGCTATCTTCCCAACCACCAACCTTTCCCTTTGCCCAATGCTCCTTATCTTACCTCCCTGAACCATTCAACATGAAGCCATTAAGCTGGAAAGAGTGCAGAGATTTATGAGAATGTTGCCACGACTCGAGGGCCTAAGCTAAAAGCTGGCTAGGACTTTATTCCTTGGAGCACAGGCGGCTATGAGGTAATCATACGGAGGCATATAAATTATGAGGGGATAGGGGCAAATGCACAGTCTTTTATCCAAGGTATGGAAATCAAGAACCATAGGTTTAAGGTGAGAGGGCAAGATTTAACGGAACCTGAGGGGCAACTTTTTCACTCAAAGAGTGGTGGGTAAATGGAGCGAGCTGCCAGGGGAGGTAGTTGAGGCAGGTTACTATAACGTCATTTGGAAGATACTTAGACAGATACATGAATAGGAAAGGAGCAGGAGCCTCCAAACATTTCAGCATGAGGGCCACATTATATATTTGGCACATTTTTGCGGGCCATACACACACATTCACACACACACTCACACATACACACTCACTTACACACACTCACTCACACATACACACACACTCACACACACACACACGCCCACCCACCCACACCCACACCCACCCACTCACACACTCTCACACTCACTCACTCACTCACACACACCCCCCCACAAACATTCACACACACACACCCACCCACACACCCTCATCCACCCACACACCAACCCACACCACACCCACACACACACAAACACACACACACTCTCACACACTCAGACACACTCAGACACACTCACTCACACTCACACATCCACCCACTCACTCACTGGGGCCACCGCTGCCACTGTCGCTGAACTTCACTGTCTCCCTGGGACCGTCGATGGTAACCTGTCAGCAGCTGCACACAAACACTCAACTTGATAGCCTATGACAAACTGACGTATAAGTTCCCACGCTACCACAGAACCCGCCAAATAGCCCACCGCACGGAACATAGAAACATAGAAACATAGAAAATAGGTGCAGGAGTAGGCCATTCGGCCCTTCGAGCCTGCACCGCCATTCAATATGATCATGGCTGATCATCCAACTCAGTATCCTGTACCTGCCTTCTCTCCATACCCCCTGATCCCTTTAGCCACAAGGGCCACATCTAACTCCCTCTTAAATACCGCCAATGAACTGGCCTCAACTACCTTCTGTGGCAGAGAGTTCCAGAGATTCACCCTCTCTGCGTGAAAAATGTTCTTCTCATCTCGGTTCTAAAGGATTTCCCCTCTATCCTTAGGCTGTGACTGCAGGTCTCGTTGCATCTCCCCTTTCCCTAATCGGCCACCATTTAGATAATAGTCTGCTTTCCTGTTTTTGCCACCAAAATGGATAACCTCACATTTATCCAAATTATAGAATTAGAATTAGATCCTTTATTTGTCATTCAGACCTTACGGTCTGAACGAAATGTCGTTACCTGCAGCCATACATACAATAATAAACAACAGAACAGACAGTAAACACAAATTAACATCCACCACAGTGAGTCCACCAAGCACCTCTTCACTGTGATGGAGGCAAAAATCTTAAGGCTGCAGTCTCTTCCCTCCTCTTCTCCCTCTGCGCTGAGGCGATACCCCACCGGGCGATGGTAAGTCAGTCCCGCGGCTCACCGAGCTCCGCGAACGGGCCGGTTCAAACTCCGCGGCCCGGGGGTGGTCGAAGCTGCCGCCCTCCAGTCCAGCGGACGCAGCTGTTGATGATGTCGTCCACTGGCCCGCGGCCGAACCCCGGACTCAGGCCGCCGCCGCCAGAACGCCGTCTCAGCCACCGGAGCACCGTTCCAGCCCTGAGCCGGATCGCCCTCATGTGAGCGCCGTTCCACCCTCGAGCCAGGCCACCCTCACGGGAGCGTCTCAGCCCCGCGCCAGGCCGCCCTCACGGGAGTGCCGTTACCCTCGAGCCAGGCCGCCCTCACGGGAGCGTCGTTACCCTCAAGCTGGGCCGCCCTCACGGGAGCGCCGTTACCCTCGAGCCGGGCCGCCCTCACGGGAGCATCTCAGCCCCTCACGGGAACGCCGTTCCAGCCCCGAGCCGGGCCGCCCTCACGGGAGCGAGCCCAGGACGAGTCCTGACAGGCTCTGCCTCCGGAGCCTCGAGGTCGCCAGCTCCGCCATTAGGCCTCAGCGCAGACGGAGGCAGAGAAGGGGGATACGACAAGAAAGTCGCATTCCCCCGAAGGGAGAGACAGAAAGCCCTGTTTCAACCCCCCACCCCCCCCCCCCCACACATAACACAAACCTAAAAACCAAAAACTTAACTCAACAAGACGAAAAAAACAACACAAAAAAGTAAAAACAAACGGACTGCAGGTGAGCCGCAGCCGTTCACCAGCGCCGCCACTTCCGGAAAATGCATCTGCCATGCATTTGCCCACTCATCCAGCCTATCCAAGTCACCTTGCAGCCTCCTAGCATCCTCCTCACAGCTAACACTGCCCCCCAGCTTCATGTCATCCGCAAACTTGGAGATGTTGCATTCAATTCTCTCGTCCAAATCATTAATATATATTGTAAATAGCTGGGGTCCCAGCACTGAGCCTTGCGGTACCCCACTAGTCACTGCCTGCCATTGTGAAAAGGACCCGTTTACTCCTACTCTTTGCGTGTTAAGAGTTTACTGCGGGGCCGGATAAATCTCGTGGCGGGCCGGATGTGGCCCACGGGCCATAGTTTGGAGACTCCTGATTTCCAGGGATATGAACAAACTCAGGCAAATGGGACAAGTGTAGATGGTGCACCTTGGTCAATATGAACGTATTTGACCATAGAGCCTGATTCCATTGGGGCACAGGATACGTGTTGAAACTGGTTCAGAGTCAATCAATGTATTTTGTATTATGAGTTGATTGTACTCATGGATAGTACTGTTTGACTGGATAGCACACAAACAAAGTTTTTCACTGTTTCTCAGTATACATGACAATAACAAAACCAACGACAATACCAGATTGTCCAGTGCATCAGTGGTGTTGCAAGTGAATGCTTGGACAGATCCTTCTCTGTGAAAAGTCTCAAGTTATTTCTGTGTTTTTTTTAATTGAGTAGCACTCATCCATGTGAATGGTAAGTTTTCATCATCTTTCCTATAACAGGGTGACCAAAACTGAACACAATATTCTAAGTGTGGGTTCACCAAGTACGAGGTTTACTGCACGTAAAAATGTAATTGTTCCACTTTGGGACACATGGCAACAAAACATTCTTCACTCTTGACTAGATTTATCCAACTTGATTTCTCCCAGATAATTGAACGGCTCTTTCTAAACATGGTGTGATTGTCCAAGTGCCCTGTTACGATGTCTCTAATAATAGATTCCAACTACTGAAGTCAGGCTAACCAATGCAAACAAAGGTAAAAGTGCTGTCACACTATACTGACACATCTAAGCCATTGATGAAATCACACACAATCCGTGAGAAGGTGGATGAAAATGGTTTTAATGACCTCTGCTTTTGGGTCGGAGCCACCAAACATCCATGAATCTCCTTTAGTCAAGCAGCAGAGGTAACATTATTTCCTATCTCGAATGAGAGAGAGCTTGACTAAATTCACTCAGATACACATCCTAAATTCTCACATTGATTCATCATTAAGATTCTGAATGAGCCTTGAGGAGACTTTTCTGAGGAGTCGATCTGCCAGCTAGCCTTTTGCTCTGAAAGAAGCAGGTGCAGTGAATCACTTTAAAATAAAACAGTTGTGATTGTTGCTTTATGGAAAAAATGTGAGCATGACATCTGGTGAGATCTTTAGTTATTGAGTACATGTAAGCAAAGTGAAAATAGATTGATAACAGTAGAACTACAGTATGTGTGATTTCCAAGGAAGATCAACCTGCTGAATCACTTTCACCAATTCATTTAATTATCAACTGAAAAAAATACAGGCAGCATAATGGCGCAGCTGGTAGAGTTGCTATCTAACAGCGCCAGAAATCTTGAATTGGATCCTGACTTTGGGTGCTGCCTGCGTGGAGTTAGTTCTTTCTCTCTGTGACTGCATGGGTATCCTCTGGATGCTTCGGTTTCCCCCCACATCCGAAAAACCTGTGGGTTTGTCGGTTAATTGGCCCCTGTAAAATTGCCCCCAGTGTGTAAGGAGTGGATGGAAAATGAGATTACATAGAAACATAGAAAATAGGTGCAGGAGTAGGCCATTCGGCTCTTCGAGCCTGCACCGCCATTCAATACGATCATGGCTGTTCATCCAACTCAGTATACCGTACCTGCCTTCTCTCCATACCCCCTGATCCCTTTAGCCACAAGTGCCACATCTAACTCCCTCTTAAATATAGCCAATGAACTGGCCTCAACTACCTTCTGTGGCAGAGAATTCCAGAGATTCACCACTCTCTGTGTGAAAAATGTTTTTCTCATCTCGGTCCTAAAAGATTTCCCCCTTATCCTTAAACTGTGACCCCTTGTTCTGGACTTCCCCAACATCGGGAACAATCTTCCTGCATCTAGCCTGTCCAACCCCTTAAGAATTTTGTAAGTTTCTATAAGATCCCCCCTCAATGTTCTAAATTCTAGCGAGTACAAGCCAGGTCTATCCAGTCTTTCTTCATATGAAAGTCCTGACATCCGAGGAATCAGTCTGGTGAACCTTCTCTGTACTCCCTCTATGGCAAGAATGTCCTTCCTCAGATTAGGAGACCAAAACTGTACGCAATACTCCAGGTGTGGTCTCACCAAGACCCTGTACAACTGCAGTAGAACCTCCCTGCTCCTATACTCAAATCCTTTTGCTATGAATGCTAACATATCATTCGCTTTCTTCACTGCCTGCTGCACCTGCATGCCTACTTTCAATGACTGGTGTACCATGACACCCAGGTCTCGTTGCATCTCCCCTTTTCCTAAGTGGCCACCATTCAGATAATAGTCTACTTTCCTGTTTTTGCCTCCAAAGTGGATAACCTCACATTTATCCACATTATACTGCATCTGCCATGCATTTGAACAAGTGTGAACAATTGATTGATGTTCAGGATGGTCGATGGGCTGAACGTTTAGAGCTAGATTTATTATTGTCACGAATACCAAGGTACAGTGAAAAGTTTTGTTTTGAATGTTATCCAAACAGAGAGTTAATATTATACATAAATACAATCATGTCAAACTCAAGTACAATAAATAGAGCAAAGGGAAAGATACAGTGCAGAATATAGTTTTCAGCATGGTAGTGCATCAGTTCCATAGACAAAGTCCAATGTCCATTTTCCATGTTATATCTATAAACTAAATTGAACTACATGGTACAGGCGAAGCATAATTCATTGCTAAATGCATCTTGACTCTTCACCACCTCTGATCTTCTGTACAGCTATGATCCTCATGAATAATGGGATGAGATGTCATTGACAGCAGAAGTAAAAGTAAATTAAAATTCACATGCTGTCAATGACAATTATCTCCTTAAGCTACAAGAAGTCAGTAACTTGGTCCATTCAAATATTGTGTTTAATATCTACAAAGAGACTGAATAGGTGCTCATAACTAAATTTTGACTTTACGTGACACAAAACAATTCACAAAACAATTTTTTCCATGGGCCCGGTTAATTGCAAGAATATTTAAATCACAAAATATCATCAGTTTCCAAAGTTCCCAAATTTTGAGCTTCCTTACAAATTGTAAGGATTGATCCTCTGGACTGTCTCCTTGGCTGGAAATGGTCTGGGCAGAACACCGGTAAACGCTGCAACCTCCTGGAGTGTTGCAACTTGTTCATTCCTGGCTCATTCCTGGCCTTGCTGCTCCCCCTACATAATTTGTTCTTCGGCTGATGCAATGAAAACAATTGAGCTGTTTTGGTGATACAGGTGCACAACCTTTTATCCGAAATTCCAAATAACGAAAAGCTCCGAATAGCGGACATTTTTTCGGTCCTTGAAGAAAGGTCCTTGAAGACGTTCGCCGAGGGCGGCCTGCAGAGGTGACAGCGGAACCTCCGGTCGGTCCTCGAAGAAAGGGGAACTAAATCCCCATTCATAAAAGAGAAGGTGAGGATATATTGCGCGGGAGGGTTAATAATTGACAATCTGCTGCTGCCTGCCCGCTGAGTTAAAAAGTTCCCACGGTAAACTCACGATACACAGTGTATCGTGAGTCTTGCGTGGGAACTTTTTAACTCAGCGGGCAGGCAGCAGCAGATTGTCGCTCCCTTCAGTTTCACCCCACCTACACCCCTCTGTTTCCCGGCCATGTGTGTGACCCCTTCCCTCCCCTCTCCAGCTCCCCGCCCATTGCACCGGCGCGGGGGCTTTGCACTGTCTTCACGTCAGCGATGCCAGCAGGTCAGTGCCAGTCACCGGAGACGTCAGGACCAACGGGACACCGACCCCCAGGCCCACTGCAAGCACGGAGATCCCAGAGACACACAGCCAGCAGCAGCCCAGCCCCGTTCCAACTCCAGAGGAACACGCTCCCCGTAGGGACAGAAGCTGATGGTGTGCAAGGTACGTCTTGTTCTTGGGGTTGCGGAAGAGGGGGTGCAGCTCGGGCTGTGACGTCAGGACCAACGGGACACCGACTGCAAGCACGGAGATCCCAGAGACTCACAGCCAGCAGCAACTCTAGCCCAACCCCGTTCCAACTCCAGAGGAACCCGGGTTGCGGATGAGGGGGCGCAGCTCGGGCTGTGGGCGAACTGCCACTTGTTGCTGTAGCGGCCCATCGGGGAGCGGGTTCCTGTTGGTCCTGACGTCTCCGGCCACCCCCCTGGACAGGAGCTGAGATTGGGAAATGTACCGCCCTTGCCCCCTCCCTCTGCAACTGCAAACAACCCCACTCTCCTGGGGCGGTACAGTTCCCAGTCTCAGCTCCTGTACAGGGGGGTGGCCGGAGACGTCAGGACCACCAGAAGCCGCTCCTCGATGGGCCGCTACGGCGACAAGTGGCAGTTCGCCCACAGCCCGAGCTGCGCCCCCTCATCGGGACACCGACCCCCAGGCCCACTGCAAGCACGGAGATCCCAGATCAGCAACTCCAGTCCAGCCCCGCTCCAACTCCAGAGGAACACGCTCCCTGTAGGGGCAGAAGCTGATAGTGTGCAAGGTACATCTTGTTCTTGGGGTGGCGCAGCTCGGGCTGTGGGCGAACTGCCACTTGTCGCCGTAGCGGCTCATCAGGGAGCGGATTCCTCTGGAGTTGGAGGGGGAGGGGGGTATTGTGCTGTTTGATCACCCCCTGCTATCCCAGGGACAGGGAGACACAGCGGCTTTTGAGAATGGTGGGCAATCACTTCCAAAGTTCTGCCCACACAGTCAGTACACCTCTCCTACACTTATCTCCCGCACTAAGATCATCTCGCAGAGAATGATCCCAGCCTAACCCTCCCTATTCTCTCCTATTCTGCAAGAAAAAACCACATTGAAGACTCAAACTCGCGATCGAGTAACTGCCGGGATCGAGGCGCAAACTCGCGACCTTGCGGATATGAGCCGAGCACTCTACCACTGAGCCAGCCGTTAAAATCTACGCTAAAAATCTTCCATTCCGAAAGCCGAAAAATTCCGAATTACGAAAAGTGTCTGGTCCCAAGGCTTTCGGATAAAAGGTTGTGCACCTGTACAAGGTATTGGGAAACATTGCACCACCAACGCACCCATCTGATTTTACTGTCTGGGATCAAGTGAACAGCTGTCACATAATACATTTTCAGGAGTGGGCAATTCAGTCCAGAAGACAGAAATTAATACAAAAAACAGGCTGGTAATAAACGATAAGCAACCAACATAATCAAAGGCTTGTCCCATCCTGGTCATTCCTTCTTCTCCTTTACCTAAAACTGAAAACAGATGTCTCCTGAATGATTAAAGCTGCATCCCAAATCCCAGCAGGTGTCTGCTTGGTTCTTCTTTTTGATTTGCTTATTTGAAAACCGCATTAAAATATTATCTTTCCCATTAAAGAGTTGTACTCTATCTGTGGTCAGTACAGACAGGTATA
Organism: Amblyraja radiata; assembly: GCF_010909765.2. Taxonomy (NCBI): domain Eukaryota; kingdom Metazoa; phylum Chordata; class Chondrichthyes; order Rajiformes; family Rajidae; genus Amblyraja; species Amblyraja radiata. The sequence continues at coordinate 104,535,090 of NC_045957.1, read as the reverse complement.
TTTCACCAGTATATTTCTGGCTTTCCGGTTTGCTCTAGAATCAGTAGATTTTGAATGATCATACTTGAATGCAGACTGCTGTAGAAATGTTTCGCTCTGAACTTCGGCATAAGTTGTAATAGTATTTATTAATATACAACCAGGCCACACATCCTAACCAAACACATTTTCTGAATGCTTTGTTTTAAAATGTGTTTACAGCTCCAATAATTGTTATAATATATTGAAACTGGTTCATAGTCGATCAATGTATTTGACTAATTTATTAAGTGCTACATTTTACTTGCATCTCAGGATAGATTGACTATAAATTTGTGTACTCAATATTATTACATCACATTTTCTTTTCAAAAAAGAAAAACATAAGGAAGTCTGCCTGTGCAACTGGAAGTGAAGGTCAAATGCAAAGCATCGAAATAGGCCATGGTGAGCAATCCTGCCAAATCTCATTATTTTTCTGCTTGGTATCAGGGTGCCCAGAAGCAGAAGATCCAAGGCTTTGTTTACCAATTGACAATCAACACGCAGAAGAAACCAAAGGTATGGCCATTTCCAAACAATTGATGGTGCAGTTATTTTAGTCGGAGGATGATCAAAGAATAATAGTTTATAGACAATAGACAATAGGTGCAGGAGTAGGCCATTCGGCCCTTCGAGTCAGCACCGCCATTCAATGTGATCATGGCTGATCATCCACAATCAATACCCCGTTCCTGCCTTCCCCTATATCCCTTGACTCCGCTATCTTTAAGAGCTCTGTCTAGCTCTCTCTTGAAAACATCCAGAGAGCCAGCCTCCACCGCCCTCTGAGGCATAGAATTCTACAAACTCATAACTCTCTGTGTGAAAAAGTTTTTCCTCATCTCCATTCTAAATGGCTTACCCCTTATTCTTAAACTGTGGCCCCAGGTTCTGGACTCCACCAACATCGGGAACATGTTTCCTGCTCTAGCGTGCCCAAACCGCTTAATAATCTTATATGTTTCAATAAGATTCCCTCTCATCCTTCTAAATTCCAGAGTATACAAGCCCAGCCGCTCCATTCTATCAACATATGACAATCCTGCCATCCCGGAAATTAACCTGGTGAACCTACGTTGCACTCCCTCAATAGCAAGAGCTATTAACAGCTGTGGCAACTTCTACAAGCCTTCTAGATTAACTGGGACAACCCCCTCTTGACCGGCATAATAATTGATTTTCTCTATTCTCTTTATGTATGCTATTGACAAGGTCAGCAATATTTGCCCTTGAGACAACGGCGATGAGTTACTTTGTTGAACTGCTGCAGTCTTCGTACTGAAGCTACCCAAATGACATGAGTGACTTGTTTTATGCAGTCTTTCTTTTCACAGTCTTGTAGATCTTATGTGTAATTTATGTTTAATTTATGTTTTTGTGCATTGTCTGAGTGTGTTACGGACCTCCTGGACTTTGGTTGGCCATTTAGTGGTTATTCTGTGTAACGTTTTGGTTGGCCGTCTAGTAGTTACCTTTGTGAATCCTTTTGGGGGTAGCCGTAGTTTTAAGTTATTTTCTTCTACTTCTGTTAGTTTGGTAGACAAAATCCAGTGCCATCCTCATCTCTGTTAAGACGTAGACGAAATCTAGTGACATCCTCATCTCTGTCAATCCCTATCACAGCATTGTCTTTTCACTGTGCTGCCTTCACTGAACACCGGCTGTTCAGCTATTCAGTTTAGTTAAACACTTTATTCCATTAAACTCTCAAAATACACAATTGCCTGTTCCTTTGGAGGGAGATGGAAGGAATGTTTAACTAAACTGAATAGCTGAACAGCCGGTGTTCAGTGAAGGCAGCACAGAGTGTATGTGCCTATGATGCTGCTGTGAGCAAGATTTACATTGGACCTGTACCTGTACCTCATAGTAGTAGGAGTCTGAAGAAGGGTCTCAACCCAAAACATCACCCATTTTTTATCTCCAGATAAGCTGCCTGGCCCGCTGAGTTACTCCAGCATTTTATTTCTATCTTTTGTACCTCATAGTATTTGTGCATGCAACAATAAATTGGACCATGTGTTTATAAGTGATAGGAGCAGAATTAGGCCATTTGGCCCATCAAGTCTACTCCACCATTCAATCAGGCCTGATCAATCTTTCCTTCTCAACCCTATTCTCCTGCCTTCTCCCAATAACCACGGACACCCGTACTGATCAAGAATATATCAATCTCTGCCTCCAAAATATCCATTGACTTGGCCTCCACAGCCTTCTGTGATGATGAATTCCACAGTATTCACTTGAATTGTCTTGACATGACTATGCCCAGTTACAGTGAAGGTTCAGCAATTCAATTCCAAGCCAAGATGTTGTGTAGTTTGAAAGAGGATCTACTGTATAGGTGGTACCCTTGTCTTTGGGAGATAGTGACAAAGCAGTCTCAGTTAGTTGCTGTCATACATTTTGTAGTATGGGTTGATTGTACTCATTAATAGTAGGATTTCATTGGATAACTTGCAAACAAAGTTTTTCCCACTGTATCTCAGTACATATGACAATAACAACCCAATAATAATACCAGATGGTGCAGTGTATCAGTGGTGATGGAAGCGAATGCTTGGGGAGATCCTTTGCTGTGAAAGGTCTCGGGTTATTTGAGGATTTAGTTTTTAGTAGCACCTACCCAGGTGAATGGTGAGCTTCCATCATCCTGTTGATTTGCATCTTCAAGAGGGTGAAAAGGATTTTGGGGAGTCAGGGGAGAGTATCTCCTTATGGAATACTTAGTCTCTGATCTATTCTATAGTGGTTACAGTATGTTGCTAATCCAGTTGAGTTTTAATTTGAAAGTGATCTCTAACACAATTGATAATCGAAAGAAGCTGGTCAGGTTCTCTGAGAAAGTAATTGTCTGGCACATGTGCAATATAAATGTTCATGATGTTGTTAAGTTGGAAAGGGTGCAGAGAAGATTTACAAGGATGTTGCCAGGACTCGAGGGCTTGAGTTATAGGGAGAAGTTGAGCACACTAGAACTTTATTCTTTGGAGCTTAGGAGGATGAGGGCTAATCTTATAGAGGTGAATAAGATCATGAGATAAATAGATAGGGTAAATGCACAGAGTGTTTTACCCTGAGTAGGGAATCAAGAACCAGATGACATAAGTTTAAAGGGAGGGGGAGAAAGAATTAATAGGAACCTGATGGGGCAACTTTTTTACACACAGGGTGGTAGCTATATGGAATGAGTTGCCAGAGGAGGTAGATGAGGCAGGTACTATCACAATATTAAAATCAACATTTGGACCGGTAAATAGATAGGATAGGTTAAAGAGGATATGGGACAAATATGGGCAGGTGGGCCTAGCGTAGATCGAACATGTTGATTGGCGTGGGAAAGTTGGGCCAAAGGGCCTTATACATGCTGTATGACTCTATAACTCTCTATGACTCTATGACCCTCGCATTCCAAGCCCAAATGCTGTCCGGCTCTTGCTGCTGGAGCTCTGTGGAGTTGCAAATGGAAGTAAACCTTGTGCAATCATTAGCATACACCCACAGTTTTGACCCCAAGATGGAGAGAAAACCAATGGTGTGGTGCAAAACATGTTTGGGCTTGGGACAATGCAATAGAATGGAGTTGAGATAAGTGCCCTCCAAACCCACAACCATTGTTCTTTAAGCTAGGGCCTGAAGAAGGGTCTTGATCCGAAACATCACCCATTCCTTTCCAGAGATGCTGCCTGTCCCGCTGAGTTACACCAGCATTTTGTGTCTACTTTCGGTTTAAACTAGCATCTGCAGTTCTTTCCTACACATTTCTTGAGCTAAGCATGATTCTAATGACTGAATAGATATTTCCTTCAACCCTGTTGATTTCATTTCAACAGGGCTCTAAGAGGTCACACTGAATCAAATTCAGTCTGATATTACTTCACCTCACCTCAAAAATTCAGTTCTTCAGCTGATGTGTTGCAACTGGTTTTGCCGCCTGGCATTTCTGATGAAAGTCAAACTGAACTCTAGTGATCATGTTAGTAGTAATACCTACTAATAAGTAGTAATAAATAATTACAGCAATGTCAAATTCACCTCCGCCACTTTGCCTTTGTTTGAAAGTGCACCAAGGATTGGTAAATAGACCATCCTCGTGATATGTTCCATATTGTCAGGAGATCAGCACGGCAACTGAGAAATTATCCAGATCCATAGTCTTCACTGTAACCAATGCTCGCAGTTATCTCTTAATGTCATGTCAGTGAAACAAATCAACTTCTGAGATGGCTGTGACCACAGAGGGAAGTTGAGATCTTTCATCGCTTGGCACTTCAGATTTAAGAATAGGAATCTAAGGAAAATGTAACTCTAGTATGCTCTTTGCTGCACTTTGAGAAGCCTAATGGAAATAGATGGTGTTCATTAAACTGATCAAGACAATCAGCTTTGCTGAATGACACTTGACCTTAGAATGCCATCTTGTTTAAATACAGTTATAAAAACAAAAGTTCAACTCAAGCTCAAAGTGGATGTCTTAAATGCAAAGTATAATGCTTTCCCTGGTGATTAAAGAGCACTAAATCTTTTTGAAACAATACTTTGTTTAAGCTATGACGATCTGTGAAAAGCACAATCATCATCGTTGGATGCCTAACGGCAGAAATGATGCAGAAAATCCACAAGCCACTTTTGGATGAAGTGTGTGTTCACTCAGCCAAAGATGTTAATACTATTCCTGGCATGAATGCTGAAATCAAAGATGACATCTCAGCATGTGGCATTTGTAATATCTATTGCAAATCACAGACCAAAGAATCTTTTATGTCACATGATGCCCCTGACGGGCTGGTCCAAACTGGGATGTGAGCACTGTCTCCAGAAATCTGTCTTCTGAAACTGGATTAAAACTGTCAGCCTTGACAGTCACAGCAGGTCTCACTGATGGTGAAAGTCAAGAGAAATGAAAGTCTGGGCTTACCTCATATCAGACAGGAGAAGCAATATTATCATCTAACAATATATCCATTACATTGAAATAATATGCTTGGTAATATACAGTTCAAAGTGAACTAAGTACAGGGCTCTAAAAAGCATTTTAAAAATAGGATGGCAATGAGGCCAAAATCACACACGGAAGGGACATGGCCTCTTCTGCACTGTCTCCAGAGCCTCCGCATCCTTCCTGTGGTGTGAGGGCCAAAACTGCACACAATGCTGCAAATGTGGCCCAATCAAAGCATTATGCATTGCTGGAGAGAATGGTGAGTCACTGGCAGCAATTATGAAATGTCCACATGAAATCACAGGCAGAGGGGCAATGGGCCAAGAGTCGAAAGATGGGATGAATACGAAGGGTTTCCCACCAGTTAAATATGGACGTGGTGAACCGAAAAGCTGGTTTCCATGTTGTAAGACTCCATGACTTGTATTCTTTTTTAAACAGAAAATTGCAGGAAAAACACATCAGGCCAAGCAGCCTCTGTGGAAAGAGAAGCAATTATAGTTTCAAGTCTGAGACCATGATCACAAATTTCACTTACTCTACATGTATTCCAAGGTTAGGTTTATTGTCTTTAACATATTTAAAAATAAGTATTTGCAGCAGTATGGGAAAGCCTGGTTTCTGGACAGTGAGCAGAGGCTATAGTTTTTGTCCTTGTTCCTATTGGTACTGTGCCTGTTGCAAAAAATTAGCTTGATGTTGCAGTCATCATGCTTCAACCCAACTTCCCGTCATCTATCCATGTTCTCCAGAGATGCTGCCTGGCTGAGTTACTCCAGCACTTTGTGACAATTTTTGTAAACCAGCATCTGCAGTTGTTTGTTTCTACATTCTGTGTAGGTTGTAGTTGCAGACGGTCCACAATTCATGGCCTGTTGGAACTCAGTCTCCTGATAAGCTTGCTAATTGCACAGTATGTTTCACACGGGCAGCTTACAGAATGAAGTGTAACTTTGGTAGCGAGACAAATCCTATGGGCCCATTGCAGTATTCCATACCTCAAAAATAACGTGATATACTCACAATGACCAGTTATGGTTGTAACAGTTTCCATGTTTATAAATATCAGACATTCTTCTTGCTTTTTGGGGAAGTTCTGAAAATCCTGTGTTCATATAATGGATGCAACCCTTCCCTCAAGGAAAAAACCCAAAACGTGTTCTCTTCATGGACAGTCACCAGCGTAGTATATTTTTTATTCATTCAAAGGAAGTGGGCTTCACGGGAGAAAGTGGTGATGCTTCTTGAACTGCTATAGTCCTTGAGGTAGGGGGTGTACCCATCATGTTATTAGAGGGATATTTTCAGAACTTTGACCCAGTGCTGATGTAGGAATGGCAATATATTTTGAAGGCAGGATGGTGTGAGGCTTAGAGTCAACTTCCAGGTGGTTATGTGCCCTCACATTTGCTGCCCTCATTATTCCAATTGGTAGAGCTCGTGGTTGGTGTAATGAGTGCTGTAGAAGATACAAACTGCTGCTACTGTGCATCATGATGAAGTGAGTGAATAATTGTGGATTGCCATAGAAACATAGGTGCAGGAGTAGGCTATTCGGCCCTTCGAGCCAGCACCGCCATTCAATATGATCATGGCTGATCATCTAAAATCAGTACCCCGTTCCTGCTTTTTCCCCATATCCCTTGAATCCTTTAGCCCTAAGAGCTAAATCTCTCTTGAGTATGATACTTTGTGATTTGAAATGGGGTTCTGGAAAGCAGTGGGACAGATTGCAACAGAAAATACAAGAGAGAGAACTATATATATGTGTGGAGAAAAATCTGGGAGAAATTAGCATTATCCTGGGACTAATCGTTCACAGTGTTTGTGATTCCATTCATACAATACTACTGCCATTGGTATGGCACTGATATTTGATGATTTCAGTTGTTTTACTCTGATTTGACATGTTAAAGGTTAGAAGAATTCACAATGATCATAGAACACTTCCAAATGCTGCTTCTCATCTTACTATTTGACCAACAAAACACTGAAAATTTTAAAGCACACTATCATGTGCTAACCTAAGAGTATTCAAGATGGCATTGAAGCGTGGCAGCTCTGTGTGCTCTTCCCAGAGAAGGATCTACTATCATTCACTACAAACTGCCTACACTTAAAAAAAAATCTGAGAACTATATTCTGCACTCTTCCTCTTTGCTCCATCTAATGTACTTGAGTTTGGCTCGATTCTATTTGTGTTCAGTATTATCTGATTGGATAGCATGCAATGCAAAGCTTTTCACTGTATCTCAGCACATGAAACAATAATAAACTTGAATCTAAATCCAGAAAAAGTTGTATCCCAACTGCATTGTGCTAAATGCTCAATTCTTATTCACTCATCCAAAATATAATTATTCACTATTTTATTTCTCAGAAGGCATAACAGCTAACATACTACACCACCGTGTCCACAATTAATCACAGATTATTCGCATTGTAACCATTATGAGTTCACATTGCTGTCGATTTCAATGTCCCTCATATTTTTTCAGTATTTAGTCATCCCGTTGTTTTCAAATGCAGCAGCAAACACATGGTGCATTTTATCAAAGGTTAGTCAACCAGTAAGTGTTTTCTTAATAGACTTTATGTAATGACATAGTGTAGCAGCTGCCTTCAGTTTCAAAAAATATAATTGGAGAAGCACAGAGCAACAGCTTAGAGGCTGTGCCCAGTGGTTCCAATGGCATTGTTGAAATATTCCCTGGCAGGTAACTCCTGGAATTAAACCACTCAGACCGACATTGCCTTCCATAATGTTTGGGACAAAGAACCATCATTTATTTATTTGCCTCTGTACTCCACAATTTGAGGTTTGTATACGAAAAAAATCTCATGTGGTTAAAGTACACATTGTCAGATTTTAATAAAGACCATTTTTATACATTTTGGTTTCACCATGTAGAAATTACAGCAGTATTTTTTCATGGACCCACATTTCAGGGCACTATAATGTTTGGAACACAGCAATGTCATGTAAATGAAAGTAGTCATCCATGCTAGGCCATAACACCCCCACCACTGTGTTTCACAGATGAGGTGGTATGCTTTGGATCTTGGGCAGTTCCTTCTCTCCTCCATACTTTGCTCTTGCCATCACTCTGATTTAAGATAATCCTTGTCGCATCTGTCCACAAGACCTTTTTCCAGAACTGTAGTTGCTCTTTTAAGTACTTCTTGGCAAACTGTAACCTGGCCATCTGATTTTTGTGGCTAACCAGTGGTTTGCATCTTGCAGTATAGCCTCTATATTTCTGTTCATGAAGTCTTCTGCGGACAGTGGTCAATGACAAATCCACACCTGACTCAGTGTTTCTGATCTGTTGGACTAGTGTTTGGGGATTTTTCTTTATTATAGAGAGAATTCTGTCATCGCTGTGGAGGTCTCCCTTGGCCTGCCAGTCCCTTTGCGATTAGTAAGCTCAACAGTGCTCTCTTTCTTCTTAATGATGTTCCAAACAGTTGATTTTGCTGAGCCTAAGGTTTGGCTGATGTCTCTAACAATTTTATTCTTGTTTCTCAGTCTCATAATGGCTTCTTTGACTTTCATTGGCACAACTTTTGGTCCTCATGTTGATAAACAGTAATAAAAGTTTCTAAAGGTGATGGAAAAACTGGAGGAAAGGATAGGTGCTGAGGGCTCTCTGATACCTGCATCAAGGAGGCATTTAAACACACCTGAGCAATTACAAACACCTGTGAAGCCATATGTCCCAAACATTATGGCACCCTGAAATGGGGGGACTATGTATAAACACAGATGTAATTTCTACATGGTGAAACCAAAATGTACAAAAATGGCCTTTAATAAAATCTGACAACGTGCGCTTTAACCACATGTGATTTTTTCTATTACAAATCTCAAATTGTGGAGTACAGAGGCAAATAAATAAATGATGGGTCTTTGTCCCAAACATTATGGAGGGCACTGCATCTGTACCTGTCGAGCCCCACATGGCATTGGAGAAACAATCATTTGAAAGTGGAGAATCCTTTGAACTGGAGAATGGGGAAGATGAGTGATCTTTTATATTGTTTTATTTTAACAACATATTTATGTTAATAGTTTAGTTTCTTTTAGAGTTACAGCATGGCAACAGGCGAGCCATTGCTGACTTGTTCACACGAGTTCTTTGTTACCCCATTTTTGCATTCAAGTCCAAGTTCAAGTTCAAGTTCAAGTTTGTTGTCATGTGTCCCTGATAGGACAATGAAATTCTTGCTTTGCTTCAGCACACAGAACATAATAGGCATTGACTACAAAACACATTAATAAATAAACTGATAAAGAGCAAATAACAAATAATGGGTTATTAATGTTCAGAGTTTTGTCCGAGCCAGGTTTAATAGCCTGATGGCTGTGGGGAAGTAGCTATTCCTGAACTGGTCGTTGCAGTCTTCAGGCTCCTGTACCTTCTACCTGAAGGTAGCAGGGAGATGAGTGTGTGGCCAGGATGGTGTGGGTCCTTGATGATACTGCCAGCCTTTTTGAGGCAGCGACTGCGATAGATCCCCTCGATGGAAGGGAGGTCAGAGCCGATGATGGACTGGGCAGTGCCTACTACTTTTGTAGTCTCTTCCTCTCCAGGGCGCTCAAGTTGCCGAACCAAGCTACGATGCAACCGGTCAGCATGCTCTCTACTGTGCACCTGTAGAAGTTAGAGAGAGTCCTCCTTGACAAACCGACTCTCCGTAATCTTCTCAGGAAGTAGAGGCTCTTTACAGCAGCCAATTAACGTTATCTTTGGTATGCGGGAGAAAACCGGAGCACCCGGAGAAAGCCCACACAGTCACAGGGAGAACGTGAAAACTCCACATAGACAGCATCCGAGGTCAGGATCTAATCTGGTTGTCTGGCGCTATGAGGCAGCAGCGCCATCAACCGCACCACTGTTTGGTTTTGTATTTTTATTTATTTAGCTTTGATAATTTTGTTTTTAAATAATTACTCCTTCTCAATTATTGAGAAAACCTTTTTTTTCTTTTTCCATGTCTCTGAATATCAGATATCAGACTTTGCTGGTCGGTGTGGGCAAGTGTTGGTCAGTATGGGTAGGTTGGGCCGATGGGCCTGTTTCCACACTGTGTGACTCCAGTTTAATCATTTAAAAAGTATTCATGGAATTCAACCACAGGGTGCCTCCTGTCAAGAGGGGGAGTGGTAGTGTTCAGGGCACCAGGACTCACCTTTCAGATACTGATGCAATTAATCATAGAGTCATAGAGTGATACAGTGTGGAAACCGGCCTTTCGGCCCAACTTGCCGACACCGACCAACATGTCCCAACTACACTAGTCCCATGTGCCTGTGTTTGGTCCATATCCCTCCAAACCTGTCCGATCCATGTGCCTGTCCACCTGTTTCTAAAACGTTGGGATAGTCCCAGCCTCAACTACCTCATCTGGCAACTTGTTCCATACACCCACCACCCTTTGTGTGAAAAGCTTACCCCTCAAATTCCTATTAAACGTTTCCCCCTTCATCTTGAACCTATGTCCTCTGGTCCTCAATTCCCCTACTCTGGCAAGAGACTCTGTGCATCTACCCAATGTATTCCTCTCTCCAGAGGTGCTGCCTGTTCCTCTGAGTTACTCCAGCATTTTGTGTCTACCTCCCAACTTCTATACTCTATACCCTGACTGATGAAGGCCAATGTGCCAAAAGCCTTTTTGACCACCTTATTTACCTGCGACTCGACCTTCAAGGAACCAAGCACCTGCACTCCAAGATCCCTCTGCTCTACAACACTCCCCAGAGTCCTACCATTTACTGTGTAGGTCCTGCCCTTATCAGACATCCAAAAATGCGACCCCTCACACTTCTCTGTATTAAATTTCATCCACCATTCCTCAGCCCACCTGGCCAATCGATCCAGATCCTGCTGCAATAATTTGCAACCATCTTGCATAGAAACATAGAAAATAGGTGCAGGAAGAGGCCATTTGGCCCTTCGAGCCAGCACCGCCATTCATTGTGATCATGGCTGATCGACCTATTTTAACTGATGCCACATCAGGGTGCAGCAAAACCATCATGAAATTGAGACATCCTCACTTTAAGAAATCACTGTTGTCGATTTTTCACATTTGCAGAAGTGAGGGAGTGGAGAAAACTGAGAGGAAGTGGGAATAGGAAGGCAGAGAATTCAATGGTGGTGTGTGGGCACTGGAGCTGGAAGTGGGAAATGTGGCATTCAGACAGGAGTGGAAGGAAATCATTTGTGGGAAATAACTTGTGGGGCTATGGGGAGAGGATGGGGGAGGTTGACTAGCTGGGTTGTTTTTAGTTAGAGCCAGTATGGTTTTAGTTTAGTTTAGAGAAGCAGCCTGGAAACAGGCTGTTTGGCCCATCATGTCTATGTCGACCATCGATCTTTCTTTCAAATTAGTTCTATGTTATCCCACTTTCACAACCACACCCGACACACTAGGGGGAATTTACAGAAGTCAACTAACCTATAACCCCTGCTTGTGTTTCATAAATTGGAGGAAACCGGAGCACCCTGGAGGAAATCCACACGGTCACAGGGAAAACAAGCAAACTCCACACAGACAACACCAGGCGTCAGATTGAACATGGTTCTTTGAAGCTGTTTGGTAGCAGCTGTACCAGTTGTACCACTGTGCTGCCTTATGACGAGTTGTTGGGCCAAATGGTCTCCTTTTGTGCACTAATGGTTCTTGATTCTTAGTCTTTTGTGATTTCACTGAATGACAGTGCAGTCTCTCAGAAAATAAATACTTACTTCTGGAACTGTATTCTTTTATTCCATACAAAGATATCAAGTCACTTCAGATGAAATGTCAGGTTTTTTTACAGTATTGATTTCTTTCTTAAGATTGTTGTTCGCTCTCTCGGTCAACTTTTTCCCTCATATGGCTCCAAGCACAAAATCACAAGTACCTGCAGAATTCTTCATCAAATGAGTTTAATCAATATCTCAATTCTTCAACTGACTATATAATTCTCATATGATACAATTTCTACTGCCTGACTAAAAATAATGGCATTTCCTATGTTTGCTTTTCATTAAGAAGAAACACAGGGAACTGCAGATGCTGGAATCTTGACACAAAGTGCTGGAGTGAAACTACAGGTCAGGCAGCATCTGGGGAGAGAATGGATCGGTCACATTTCAGGTTAGGACCCATCCCTCCACAGAAGCTGCCAGACTGACTGTGTTCCATACAAAGAACATCTTCAAAGTTTTGAATTTTTTTATGTTACTCCAAGAGGGAATGAAACATACTAACATAGAACAAACTATTTTACTTTGGAGTCACGTGAGTGACTACGTGAAGAACCCCGCCAGGACGCTTGCGTACCATATCGCTACACGAATTGCGAAACAGTCAGGCGGGGTGGAACGACGTTCCCCCGCAGCGGCAGTTTTATAAACCGGAACCTGCAGGTAAGAGATACTCTGCGGTCTTTTGTGTTGTTCCCATACTGATTTACAGGTGGGGAGTCAATGGACAAGTCCAAGAAAACAACGAGGGCTGCGACAAAGCTGGCGGGGGAGGACCGCGGAGTTGCGAGCAGCCAGCAGCGGCCAGCGGCACATGAATCACCCGTAATGGGAACAGCTGTGCCCGACTTCGCCTCCGCACCGGCCAGATCCACTCTGCGGCCGGGCGGTAAGGCAAAACAAAAAAACAACAAAGTCGTTGACTCAGATGAGTCCGACTTAGAGCAGCCGCGAGCGGCCAGCGACCGTGAACGCTGGAGCAGATGGAGCGGTGTGTGGAGCAGTTGCTCCAACGTGACAGGCTCCGGGAGATGGAGTCTAGTCACTGTGGGCACTATGTTAAACCCACAGCAGCACCTCTTGTAGGGCTGCACAGTGCATCTCCCTCGTCAGAGGGGAGTACTGGGGGTCAGTTCTGGGCTGATCCTGAAGAGGGGTTTGCAGAAGAGAAATCAAGTGTGCAAGGGGTGCAGGAACGTGAAAATCTACTGGACATGGTGTCCAACTTCATACAGCCAGACCAGACTGGCCAAAACCTGGAACAAAAACTAGCTGCCAGTATAGATTATATATCCTTTAACCAGCTACAGGAACAGGCTGTATTGGACACCATGGCAAGACACTTGGTAACTGTATATCCCTGAATGTTCCTGTTGTAAATAATTGCATATGGAAACATATCGGAGCAGGAGTTAGAGGCATGGATGTCAAACTCCATAAGGTACTAAAGCTCCTAACAGCAGGAATAACAGCTTTCGCCCGCACAGTAGATGAGAAGGACATGTCGCAGGACCAACAGGATGCACTGGCACTGCTTTGCAACACACAATATGAAATAAACAGCATCAGGAAGAGTGCCATCCGACCTGCTCTAAACCCAAAATACGCAGGTCTGTGCAAACCTGGAAACGTAAAACCACCAATTTTACTATTTGGAGGTAACCTATCGAAGCAAGTCAAGGAGCTCGATGAGGAGGCAAAAACCCTGGGGCTCATAAAAGCGACTTCATCAAAAACCTACTACGGCCATAAACAGCACTCTTACGCACCCACCAGTAGAGCAAGAGAAACTGGTGAAAGCTCAGTCCGGTACACCGAACATGAGTCTTTTTTAGGCCATGGCCCAGGCCGGCCTTTTTGGAAAATACGCAAACCTCCAACACCAACCCAACCACAAACCCAGACACCGGCGCCTCAACATCAACGAAGGATTTACAAAAAGAAGTAAACCTGCCACTGGTAACTATGGAGGTAGGTGGGTCTGGTTCCCTACAAATTGCAGGGAGCATGGAGGTTTGGGGGAGATTACACTTCTTTCTGGATGCATGGAGTATGTTAACTACCGACACTTATATTTTAAGCAATATCCAGGGATATACCATTGAATTTATACACAAATACAGCCCTCCAGTTCAGCATGTACCGAACCGAATGTTCGTACTTTCAGGTAAAGAAAAATCAGAAGCGCATGCTGAACTGGGACGGCTTTACGCAAAAGGGGTAATTGAAAAATCCCTTCACGAATCGCTAGGATTCGTGTCCAATATCTTTACCAAAAACAAAAAAGATGGTGGTTGTCGCATCATCATAGATTTGACCAAATTGAATACATTTGTACAATATATTCATTTTAAAATGGAAACCTTTGTTACTGCAAAACAATTGATTTCCAAAGGTTACTTCATGGCTAGCATCGATTTAAAAGATGCTTACTATTCAGTGTCTATACGAGGTGACCACAGATGTTACTTAAAATTCAACTGGATGGGACAGCTTTGGCAGTATAGAGCGCTGCCAAATGGTTTAACATCAGCCCCCAGACTGTTCACAAACATTTTGAAACCAGCCCTAGCGTTTTTATGGAAACGAAAACACATGGTCATGGCATATCTAGATGACATACTTATTGTGGGCAAAACTTTGGAATTGGCCAAACAAACCGTAACAGCCACAAAACAGTTATTTGAAAAACTGGGGTTTATTATCCATCCAGTTAAATCTATATTAACGCCTTCCACTACTATGGACTATTTGGGGTTCACCATTGACTCAGTTCACATGTCGGTGACTTTGCCAAAGGGGAAGGCTATAGACTTAATAGAGGCTTGCAATAACCTCATTGACATCAGTAAACCGTCCATCAGATTGGTAGCAAAAGTAATTGGCAAAATGGTGGCTGCTTTTCCAGCCACACAATTCGGACCTTTACATTACCAAAATTTACAGAGAGCAAAAATACGAGCACTCAAAATTAATGCTGGTCATTTTGACAGACCAATGAAACTACCAATCAAAGCTATAATGGAACTAAAATGGTGGAAAGATAACATTCGGCTTTGTTTCAATCCAATCATTATCAGCAACCCTTTTATGGTGCTACAAACTGATGCCAGTACACTTGGTTGGGGTGCCACCAATTCCATCTCCAGCTGTGGAGGTAGATGGACTGCACAGGTGGCATCATTATTACAAACACTGGGCATAAACTACCTGGAAATGTTGGGTACATTCCATGGCCTCAAATCATATTGTTCTGGGTTATATCACCAGCATGTTAGACTACAGATTGACAATACCACCGTGGTAGCGTATATCAACCACATGGGTGGAAACAAATCGACATCATGTGACAATCTGGCTAATACAATTTGGCAATGGTGTATCCAGAGAGATATTTGGATATCAGCCACTTACCTACCAGGAAGACTAAATTTAGTGGCAGACACCAGGTCACGCAAATTTAATGAAAACACCGAATGGATGTTGAATAAAAAAGCATTTGCTGATATTACAGCACGGTATGGAACACCAGATATCAATCTATTCGCAACCAGACTTAATCACCAGTTATCAAACTATGTTTCGTGGGAACCAGACCCTGGGGCAGCGGCGACAGATGCATTTTCGCTGCATTGGGGGAGATTGTTTATTTATGCATTCCCTCCTTTCTGCCTCATCAGTCGGGTATTAAGGAAAATACAGCAAGACTCTACGTCTGGTATTTGGTAGTACCCGATTGGCCTACTCAACCATGGTTCCCTGTGATATTCAACATGGTATTAGAACCATGTATCACCATCCCGAATAGACCAGATTTATTGGTTCATTTATTGGTACCTGTCCCAAAGAAGACCCATCCCACTCACCACAATGACTACAGACCAGTAGCGCTCACTTCACATATTATGAAGACATTTGAGAGGCTTGTCCTTTCCTACATCAGGACTAGTGTGTCAACTCAAATGGATCCTTTACAGTTTGCATATCAGCCTAACATCAGTGTCGATGATGCCCTCATTTACATGCTGCAGAGGGTGTACACACATTTGGACACTACTGATGCATCTGTAAGGATTACATTTTTTGACTTCTCAAGCGCCTTCAACACAATTCAGCCCCGACTGCTAGGGGAGAAGATGGAGAAGATGAAAGTGGATCCATCACTGGTACTGTGGTGTTTGGATTACCTTTCCCTCAGACCACAGTGCGTGCGCCTACAGAACAATGTCTCAAGCACCATCTTGAGCAGCACAGGGGCTCCACAAGGAACTGTGCTGGCTCCATTCCTGTTTACCAACTTCACAGCGGATCTCCAATATAACACCAACAGCTGCTTTTTGCAGACATTTTCGGATGACACAGCTGTTGTCGGCCTCATTAAAGGGGGCAATGAGGAGGAGTATAGAGACATAATAAGTAACTTTGTGGAGTGGAGTGCACACAATAACCTCCATCTTAACACCAAAAAAACAAAGGAGATAGTTGTGGACTTCAGGAGGGGGAGGAAGAGGACTCAAGCAACACCAATCACCATTAAGGGCACTGAGGTGGAGGTGGTCGCTAACCACAGGTACCTTGGTGTGCAGCTTGACTGTGAGCTGGACTGGAAGTGTCATATGGAGGCGGTGTACAGGAAGGGCCAAAGCCGACTGTATTTTTTAAGGAGGCTGAGGTCATTTAACATCTGCCAACCCCTACTGTGCAGTGTCTACCATTCAGTGGTGGCCAGTGCTCTGTTTTTTGCTGTGGCCTGTTGGGGAGATGGCGCCCGCATAGCGGACAAAAACAGACTGGACAAGCTGATTAGGAAGGCCGGCTCAGTGGTCGGGGCTGAGCAACGAACGGTCCAGCAGGTGGCAGAGGCCAGAACTCTGAACAAACTGGGTTCAATAATGACCAACCCCACTCACCCACTCCATGCCCTGAAGGTGATCAAGAGCAGCATCTTCAGTCAGAGACTGATTGCACCAATGTGCAAAACTGAGAGACATAGGAAGTCTTGTTTACCAGCTGCTATAAGGTTATATAATGCGCATAAATAACTGCACTTTTTTTCATTAATTGTATTTTAACTTGTATTTTAACTTGTATTTTAACTTGTTAAGTATGGAAGCTATTTGAGGAAATGTGTGGTGTTATGTCTGTCTTGAAGCTGTCGTGGCACTGTAATTTCCTGTAAAGGATTATTAAAGGTATAATCTAATCTAATCTAATCTAATCTAACAAGGGATAGCCACCCATGTCATAACTATATGAATTTATTAATTTGTAGAGTCTAAAAATACCTCTACTACAGCTGGGACTGACGGACCGAACAGTGAACATAATTTCGGCAGCCCACAGACAGTCCACCAAAAAACAGTATCTGGTCTATATCAGGAAATGGGAGATGTATTGTCACAGAAACAGCATCACCTACAGATCAATGAACATCCCGTCTATTCTGTAATTCCTGGCAGGCCTCCATTATGATGAGGTGCTCAGTTATAGTGCCATCAACTGCGCCAGAAGTGCCCTATCAACTTATCTATGGCAAGGAACAGAGCGTCATTCTGTTCGGACTCACCCCCTGGTAACAAAACTTATGAGGGGAATTTTTAATACCAATCCCCCAAGAATCAGGTACTCTCAAATATGGGATGTGAGTATTGTCCTGACGATGCTAAGGAATTGGTCTCCAGCAACAGCTCTGTCCCTACATAGACTGACACTGAAAACAGTCATGCTAATGGCTTTGGTCACGGCACAAAGGGTACAGTCGTTACATAAATTAAGACTGGACAGCATGACTTCTTCATCTGGAAATATTAGGTTTCATATTTATGAATTAGTTAAGCAGGACAGGGATCAGCAGGCCTCAATATAGAATTTAGGTCTTACCCAATAGATGATCGTCTCTGTATAGTAAGACATTTGTTGTTATACATGGAGAACACGAAAATCATCAGAGGCAATGAGAAGGCACTTTTAATCAGCCACAAGCAACCACACAAATAAATGACGGTCCAGACCATCTCAAGATGGCTGAAACAGGTTCTAACACAGGCTGGGGTGGATACTAATATTTTAAAATCTCATTCCACCAGGGCTGCAGCTACATCGGCAGCTATGCAGTTGGATGTACCAATGGACCAAATCCTCAAGACAGCAGGATGGTCAGGGGAAAAAACATTCCAACTATTTTATCATAAACCAGTCATTAAACCTGGAATGTTTGCAGAAACAATTTTAAGTTCTGTAATTTAATTTACCCCATAAATAGGGGCTATAATTTGGTATTAATAAATTTTTCATGGATTTCACTGTCGGATTCATGTCTAAATTATGTTGACACAATTCCTCCCACAGTCATTAAGGCAGATGTGTTGCATGGACTCGTTTCCACGGCATGAAATCACAGAGCTTTGAAATCTTCACGTAGTCATTCACGTGACTCCGAAGTAAAATAGTAAGATTAAACGAGAACTTACCAGTTCGAAGTTTGATCGTTATTTTATGAGGAGTACGTTGAGGGAATACGTGCCCTCCGCTCCCACCCTTGATCATATACTCAACTGGTATTTCTTCTCTAATCTTACTATGTTCAGTCCTTACAGTTATCTGTGATTTCACACCGCTGCTTTGAAGAATGACACGCATGCGTCCTTGCGGGGTTCTTCACGTATTCCCTCAACGTACTCCTCATAAAATAACGATCAAACTTCGAACTGGTAAGTTCTCGTTTAATCTTACTAATATAGAACAGTACGGCACAGGCACAAGCCCTTTGGCCCATAATGTTTGTGCTGAACATGTTACCAAGATAAAATAATCTCATATGCTTCCATATCATTTATATCTCTCATAACCTGCATGTCCATGAGCCTATTCAAAAGCCTCTTAAGTGCCACTATTGTACCTCTAACCACCACCATTCCTAGCACCGCCATCCAGGCACCCACACTGGGCGGCACAGTGGTGCAGAGGTAGAGGATGTGTACGTCCCCGTTAGAGTGAAGGGCAAAGCAGGCAAACGTAAGGAAGCTTGGCTGACAAGGGAAATTGAGGCATTGGTCAAAAACAAGAAGGATGCATGGGACAGTTATAGGCAGCTGGGATCAAATGCATCCCTGGAGGAGTTTCGGGAACTAAGGAGTAAACTGAAAAAAGGTGATCAGGAGGGCAAAAAGGGACCAGGAGATAGCTCTGGCAGGGTAGCATTAAGAACAACTACAAAATATTTTATAAATACATAAGGGGGAAAACCATAACTTGAGAGAGAGTGGGACCTCTCAGGAATCAAAGCGGTCACCTCTGTGTGGAGCCACAGGAGATGAGCAAGGTCTTCAATTAGTATTTCTTCTCTGTATTTACCAAGGAAAAAGGCAGTAGGACGGAGGAACGTGGGGCAGTCAATGGAAGTGTCTAGAGAGCAGTCAGTGTTACCGTCGAAGAAGTACTGTAGGTACTATCGTGTATGAAGGTAGACAAATCTCCAGGGCCTGATCAGATATATCCGAGGACATTGCGGGAAACTAGAGAAGAAATCACTCTATGACTCTATGAATTGCTGCCTTACAGTATTTGTAGCGCAGGAGACCCGGGTTCGATCCCAACAAGGGGTGCTGTCTGTACGGTGGTTGTACGTTCTCCCCGTGACCGCATGGGTGTTCTCCGAAATCTATGGATTCCTCCCACACTCCAAAGACGTATAGGTTTGTAGGTTAATTGGCTTGGTGTATGTGTAAAATTGTCCCTAGTGTGTGTAGGATAGTGTTAATGTGCGGTGATCCCTGGTTGGTGCAGACTCGGTGGGCCGAAGGGCCTCTTTTCGCACTGTATCTCTAAACTAAACTAAAAAACGAAACAACCCTTCTGTGTAAAAGAAACCTGGCCCGCAGGTCTCCTTTTGTGTGTCTGTATAAGGTCTTCCTCAGCCTCCTCTGATTTCAGAAAAACAATCTCAGGCTATCTTTCTTCATAGTATTCCTCATAATTCTTCCCAGGCAAAATGCTGGTGAATCTCCTTGGCATGCTCTTCAGTGCAATCACATCCTTTCTTTAGCAAGGTGACCCAAATTGTATATAGTACTCCACAGTGGCTAACCAATGTTCATGATGTTGTAGAGACGAGAGACTGTAGCTGCTGGAACCTTGAGCAGAAAACAAATTGCTGGAGGAACGCAGTGGGTTGGGCAGAATCTGTGGAGGTAAATGGCCAGTTGACGTTTCGGATCAGGACTCTTCTTCAGATGATCTCCCCACTAGCATCAATCTGAAGAAGGATCCTGACCTGAAACCTCGTCTGCCACAGATGCTGCCTTTCAAAAAGCTGTACCAAAACATCACTGCTCTTATGTTTATGCCATTGCTAATGAAGTCAAGTCTGTCTTCTTCACAACCTTCTCTGCCTATGTTTTTATCTTCAAAGATAAGGTGTATGTCCTCACCTTATTAATCCTTCCAAGGTCATCACATCACACTTCAGGTTTGAAGACTATCTGTGATTGCTGCCCATTTTACCAATTGATCAATATCATCCAGCAGCCTACAATAATCCTCCTCATTATCAACACTACTGATTTATTGTGTCATCTGTAAGCTCGTCTTATCTCCTACTTTCATATCAAATTGACAAATTGGCAGTGAGAAAGTTGACAATGGTTTTGTTTTCTTGTCGTCTTGCCTTCTTGTTGGTTTATTTGAATAAGTGTGCAGCTTGAAGCACTAAGATCACAATGTAACCTGCTGAGCGTGGGCAACCCATTTTAAACCTCACTTGATTTTATTCTCCAGTGAAGTCAATGAGAGTGAAAAAGAAGGGACTGTACCAAAGGTGCCCAATGCTAACGGCTGCCAAATTAGGCAATGAATACCCAATTCACTGTGGAGATTGTACATACTTAATAACAGTCAGTAGATAATCTATTAGCTGTGAGACTCTGCTTAATGATATACGAGCATATCTAACTGGGTCCATTGAAGCATTTTATTTAATGATTGCAGATGCAGGCTGATTTCCCCCCCCCTCATATCAGAATTCCCCACTACACTGGTGCATACTCAGAGATGTGAACATCTTTTACTCTTGAATTGCTCCCTGCCTATACACGCGCCCCCACTTACGTCGGGCAGAAGTTACAGAACCTTGAAAGCATTCACTGCCAGACTCAGGAATAGCTCCTTTCCCTCCATTATCAGTCTTCCAGCTGGCCCTTCAGTAAGCTAGGGTACTGTCCAATTCACCTCCACACCATTGGACTTTGCCTCTAGGATGTTGCGCAACAATGCTGAGAACTATAGTCTGCACTGTATATTTTCCTTCCCTCTACCTATTATGCTTGAGTTTGGCTTGATTGTATCTCTGTTCATTATTATCTCATTTGATTGGATAGCATACAAAATTAAGCTTATCACTGTACTTTGGTGCACTTATTTATACACCTAAACCTAAACATAGTCATTCAGAACCTCTGAGGGTTTCTTGCTCATGGTGTGGTACATCAGTACTTTGAACCACATCTTTAGCTACAAGAGGTCCTTTCTTGATTTAGAGCTTTAGGAGCAGTTTCCAGTTTTTTCCTCAGTTTTCAACACAAACATATGGGCACGGTATGTATGTATCTCCAAATAATTTATATCACTAGAATCACACAGTCATCATTATTTCCACATCACAGACATTTTGGATTACTATGCCTCTATTAGGTGATGCCTGGAGCACATTAGTAGGTCTGGTGGCACAAACCAGACTACATTAACATCAGCACTCTGCACCATTGGCACTTACCCAATTGCACAGGATCATTAAATGTGATCTATGCCTGGAGGGTAAGTCACTGGTGACAATTTCCTTGCAATGCATTCCCTCAGCAACTTGTTAATCTTCATTTCCAGATTTTCAAAAGGTTGAACTAATCACTCTCTACCTGGATTCAGAATAACTGTCAACAGCTTTCCATCTGAGGAAAACATTCAAAACTTGTCTCATGATGAATCTATTGAGAACAAAAATGTGTATTTCATAGTTCGATTATTATTTTTCAACATATAGGTAAGAGTTAAATCAATTCCCCATTTCCTGTGACAGACCACTTTCAATCTATAATAATGAGATCACTGGACAATATTATTCAATGATTAACCATTGTCAGTGATTAAACCATGAAATACTATGTTTCAACAATTACATCAGTCGTGATTTAGTGTATGGAGTGCTGGTGAAACAATGGCTAAGTTGCATGAACCTAGACATGAGGTAGACAAAGGCATTCCAGTCAATTACTGGTGTATGGGAGGATAAAGCAATCAAGGTATCAGGGCACGATTATCTTCACCCTGTGTGTAAATGCCACGCATCCTAATGTCACCCTTTCTCCTGTCATGAAATTAGCAGAGTGAGGGATTACATCCCAAACCTCACTAATTGTTGGTGTCTCGTTGCTCTAATATTTTACCAACTGCATTTTCATCAAGGTAGAGATGTTAGTGACAGCCAAGAATGAATAAGATCTTTGAATGAAACTTGATCTTCAATAGCATCATTGTGATAAAGGAGAAAATATTTAAGATCAGTTATACTCAGTATATTTATATATCTACACACATACATATATATATATATATATATACATTTACATATCTACACATACACACACGTAATATACACATATGGGTCAGAGATATAATAAGATAGTATAGATTGGGTGTTTTCATTGAAGAGAAGGAAACTGAGGGGTAACCTTATATATATATTTTAAATTACGAGAGACACAGATAGACTTTTTTTACAGGGTAGGTGAGTTCAAAACATTAGGTCCAAGTTCTATGATGAGAAGGGCATGATATAAAGGAGATCTGAGAAGCAAGTTATTCATGCAGTGGGTGGTAGATACATGGGCCCAGCTGCCAACAGTGATGGTAGAGGCAGGTACAATTACAATGTTTAAAATACATTTGGATAGGTATGTGGATAGGAAAGACTCAGAGGGACAAGCCTCTGGAGAAAAGAAATAAGCGATGTTTCAGGTCGAAACCCTTCTTCAGACTGAGAGAAGGGTTTCAACCTGAAAAGTCACCTATTCCTTTTCTCCAGAGATGCTGCCTGACCTGCTGAGTTGCTCCAGCAATTGTGTCCCTCTCAGGTGCAAACCAGCATCTGCAGTTCCTTCCCACACAAACTTTGGAGGGATATGGGCCAAAAGTAGGCAAATGAGATTAGTGTAGATTTGCATTCTGATCATGCATAGAGGAAGTTGGACTGAAGGGCCTGTTTTCGTTTGATATATCGGTAAATTTTATGAATCTTTATGAACCTCCATTAATGAGGTACATATTGAAATATACACTATTCCTATTGTTTTCATTATCTTTCATCTTGCAGTTTCGTTTTTTTTTACTATATGTGTACGATTCATTTCTGAGCGAATAGCCTAGCTCAAATTCTTGACCCTTGGTTTAACATAGTTGATGCAGAAATTTAATACAATCCAATAAATATCAAGCTTCCACGGCACAATGTAAAGCAGGCATGGGTTCAAGCTCCGTTCCATTGATAAATACAAAGGGAAATTGTTTTCTGTATACGATGCTACATTAATCACACTCCTTGTGCTCATTTTTAAGATATTTTCTTCTCCTGAAAATGTGCTTGCCTGCCATTATTTTTTTCTCAAAAAGGAAAGCCAAAGATTACATGTACTTCATGATTATTATCAGTCTGAGAACTGTCGCACATTTAATCACCAGAGTGAAGTGAGAAAGCAAATGCTTCCACAGTGGAAAATCTACATGATAGAATTGGTCTGTTACATAAAAGCAAGCGTCAGAGATGAGGCATTTTGCTGAACATTTTTATTTATCCTCATAATTGGATGGCAATATCCATAGGCAAACCAAGAGTGACGCAGTTGTCCAGCTGGGAGACCTGCTGTCTCACAGAGGTAGAGACCCAAGTTTGATTCTGATCTTGAGTCCCATCTGTGTGGATGTTGCATGTTCTCCCTGTGACTGCGTGGGTTTCCTCCAGATGCTTTGGTCTCCTCCCACATTTCAAAGCTTTGTAGGTTAATTGACTTCTGTAAATTGCTCCTAGTGTGTAGGAGTGGATGCAAATGTGGGATAACATTGAAATAGTGTGAAAGGGTGATCAATAGTTGGCGTGAATTCAGTAGGCCGAAGGGATTGCTTCCATGCTGCCTCTTTCAATCAATCATGTGTTCCAACTTTATTAATTCTAAGCAAAATATTGCCCATATTTACGTTGTAATCTCTGATCACAGTAAGTTACTCACTTACTTACTCCTATGCGAGATTTTTCTACATATTTCCTATTAACTGAGCGAGCCTATGTGGGAATTGAACTCAGTCTTGGATCCACACATCAGGATTACTTGGTCAGTATTTAATGTATAAGCTATCTAACTTGGCAGCAATTCTGAATCGGGCATTTGTAATGCTGATATTATGATCTGAAACACCAGATGCATCTGCGGTAACTATCACAGACAGTGAAAACCATTGAGAGCTGTGCTTGCTTTACTTTGTCTCTTGGAACCAGGATATTTATTAGGTTGTCTAATGTTGCTGCATAGATAATGCTAAATTCATGGGTTAGCAAGGTAGTAAAGCACTTGAGCCAGGCTGCTCACTTTGAAAAGAATTATGCACATCTTCTCGCAATGTTATTTAAAAAACCTCTAATCATGACCATGGGAGGAATTATTTTCAAATGCCTACTCATAAATCTTCATTATACAACACAGAGTATTAAATACACTGAGAAAGGAAATGGCTTATAAATTGACTTTCCTTGATACAATAGGATAGTGAGGAAAGGGGGTGTGGACTTTTGTTGTGGGATTACTGAACTCCTGCTGCTATCTGGCGTGGCTTATTGTTTTGTGAAGGAAAATTAACAGTACATATTATACACAAATTTACTACGGCCTACTTAGGATCTTAATGCAATTCTAGCCTTTCCTTTATTGGATTGCATGCTCCTGCATTCCCCCCACTGCAACAGCAGTTCAGGAATATTTCCTTAGCCAATATATGAGAGGATAAAGCTTGACCTACTCTTAGGAAATTGGGACAGGCAAGTGACTGAAGTGTCTGTTGGCGAGCATTTTGTGACCAGTAATAATTCTATTAGGTTTAAAATAAACGTGGATATGTTCAGGGATCATCCACAAATTAAAGCTCTGGATTTGGACAAGACCAACTTTGATAGTATTAGACAGGAACTTGCTATAGTTGATTGGAGTAGATTGTTTGTGGGCGAAGGGATATCCCAATAGTGGGATTCTTTTAAGAGTGTGATGGTGAGAGTTCAAGGCACGCATGTTTCTGTTAAAGTGAGGGGTAAGGCAGGTGGGAGTATGGAATCCTGGATGACGAGAGAAATTGAGGCTCTGGTCAGGAAAAATATGAAGGCACAGGCCAAATATAGGCAAATAGGATCAAATGGATGTAGAAACAAGGAACTGCAGATGTTGCTGCACAAAGAACAGACACAAACTGCTGGAGTAACTCAGTGGGTCAGGCAGCATCCCTATAGAATATGGATAGGTGATGTTTTGGGTTGGGACACTTCTTCAAGCTGATTGTGGGGGTGGGGTGGGGGGGGGAGAAAGCTGGAAGAGAGGAAGGGCAGGACAAAGCGTGGCGGGTAATAAATGAACACGCCAGGGGGTTTGAAAGGCAAATGATTGCATGAAGTTCAGAGATTTAAAAAAAACTGTAGGTGTAAGACTAAGGGAGTGAAGAGTTGTGAATTGTGAGGCCAGATGAAGGAATGTACGTGGATGGGGAGGGGGAAGTGTGAAATAGGTGTGAGTCCAGGTGGGGCATGGAGGTAGAAAGGGGGAGAAAGGGAAGGGGGGGAGGAGTTGTTGTGGTTACCTAAAATTGGAGAATTCAATGTGCATACCACTGGGTTGTAAGCGATCCAAGCAGAATGTGAGGTGCTGTTTCTCCAGTTTGCATATGGCCTCATTCTTGCAATGGGGGAGGCCCAGGCCAGAAGTTCAGTATGGGAATGGGAAGATGAGTTAAAATGATTAGCAATCCTGAGATCCAGTAGGACCTGGCAGATAGAGGCATTTGGGGTGAAAGGTGGGGACTAGGAAAACTCTATCCTCTTCTGTCTGGGTGGTGGGGGAGCAAGAGCAGAACTACGGGACACTGTGGGGAAACGTGGTTGAGAGATCCATCTATGACAGCAGGGGGAAACCACTTTTACTAAAGAATGAGAACATCTCTGATGTCCTAGAATGGGAAGCCTCATCTTGGGAGATGATGCAGCAGAGATGGAGGAATTTAGAGTTGGGGATAGCGTCTTTGCAAGTGGCAGGGTTGGAGGAAGTATCGTCCAGATAACAGTAGGAGTTGGTAGGTTTATAGTAAATGTCAGAACCTGAGGGACATCTTTTTCACTCAGAGGGTGGTGGGCACATGAAATGAGCTGCCAGAGGAGGTAGTTGAGGCAGGTGCAATACAATATTTAAAAGTCACTTGGACAGCTACACGGATAGGAAAGGTTTATAGGAATATGGACAAATTGTGAGCAAATAGGATTAGCTTGGATGGGGCATCTGGGTCGACATGGGTGAGTTTGGCCAATGGGACTGTTTCTGTGCTGTATATTCTATGACTAAGTTATGAATGCCTCTTCTGACTGCAGAAATTATTTGCCAGATGCCAGTCTCCGGATTGCCTCCACCTCATGGATGTCCTTTCCTAAGTGAAGACTTTTAACAGTTTAGCTCTTTGGCTATAATCCCTGGTATCACAGATCACTTCAATGCTCCACCTTAGTGAAACTATCTCTACCCATTTAATGTCCACATTCAAAATTCTCACTCCTCAAGAACCTCTCCCATGTTGGTGGCATTCAAACCAAAATAACTGCAGCTAGAGCCCTGTTTGTGTTTCAAGAAAATTCCCAGCCTGCTATAGGAAAGATGTCAGTAAGCTGGAAAGGGGTTGTTATCAAGATTCGTGGGTCTGAGATGTAGGGAAAGGTTGGATAGGTGAGGACTTTAATCGCTGGAGTGCAGAAGGCTGAGGAATGATCTTATAGAGTTTGCAGGTGAGAGGAGGGGCACCTACGGCACAGCACATTTGTGGGGCCATTTATTATACGTCAAATTGGTGAGGTTGTGGGAGCAAATGGATTAATTAGTCTTTTAGTTTTACAGTTATCACATAGTGTTTGGGCGATTTGTTCAATGGCATTATTTAAAGCAGAATAAACAAATCATTGGTTCACTTGTGTGCAATTCTAATTTGATACCAGCACTTCATTTTGATGTTCATTGCTTCAACTAATAATGAAATCAATACATGTGTATAGGTTGTTTAAGAAGGAACTGCAGATGCTGGAAAATCGAATGTAGACAAAAAAGCTGGAGAAACTCAGCGGGTGCAGCAGCATCTATGGAGCGAAGGAAATAGGCAACGTTTCGGGCCGAAACCCTTCTTCAGACTGATTGGGGGTGGGAGGGGGACAAGAAAGGAAAAAGGAGGAGGAGCCCGAAGGCTGGGGGATGGGAGGAGACAGCAGGGGGACTGAGGAAGGGGAGGAGACAGCAAGGACTAACAAAATTGGGAGAATTCAATGTTCATGCCCCCAGGATGCAGACTCCCCAAGCGGAATATGAGGTGCTGTTCCTCCAATTTCCGGTGTTGCTCGCTGTGGCCATGGAGGAGACCCAGGACAGAGAGGTCGGAGACGGAGTGGGAGGGGGAGTTGAAGTGCTGAGCCACCGGGAGGTCAGCTTGGTTATTGCGGACCGAGCGGAGGTGTTCGGCAAAACGATCGCCCAACCTCCGCTTGGTCTCACCGATATAGATCTGCTGTCATCTAGAGCAGCGGATGCAATAGATGAGGTTGGAGGAGATGCAGGTAAACCTCTGTCGCACCTGGAACGACTGCTTGGGTCCTTGAACGGAGTCGAGGGGGGAGGTAAAGGGAAAAGTGTTGCATCTCTTGCGGTTGCAAGGGAAAGTGCCTGGGGAGGGGGTGGTACGAGAGGGAAGGGAAGAATTGACAGGGGAGTTATGGAGGGAGCGGTCTTTGCGGAAGGCAGATATGGGGGGAGATGGGAAGATGTGGCGAGTGGTGGGGTCACGTTGGAGGTGGCGAAACTGACGGAGGATTACTTGTTGTTTGTGATGGCTGGTGGGGTGAAAGGTGAGGACTAGGGGGACTCTGCCCTTGTTGCGAGTAGGGGGATGGGGAGAG
Organism: Amblyraja radiata; assembly: GCF_010909765.2. Classification (NCBI taxonomy): domain Eukaryota; kingdom Metazoa; phylum Chordata; class Chondrichthyes; order Rajiformes; family Rajidae; genus Amblyraja; species Amblyraja radiata. Next base: position 104,507,147 of record NC_045957.1, on the reverse strand, counting down.
AGAGCAGTGTTGCGGGGTATGGAAGAGACCCTGGTGCGAGCCTCATCTATGGTGGAGGAGGGGAACCCCCGTTCCCTGAATAATGAGGACATTTCAGATGTTCTGGTGTGGAACGCCTCATCCGTGGAGCAGATGCGGCGTAGACGGAGGAATTGGGAGTAGGGGATGGAGTCCTTACAGGAAGCAGGGTGGGAAGAAGTGTAGTCCAGATAGCCATGGGAGTCAGTGGGTTTATAGTAGATGTCGGTCAGAAGTCTATCACCTGCAATGGAGATAGTGAGGTCAAGGAATGGTAGGGAAGTGTCAGAAATGGTCCAGGTGTATTTGAGTGCCGGATGGAAGTTGGTGGTGAAGTGGATGAAGTCAGTCATCCATAACTCCCTTGTCAATTCTTCCCTTCCCTCTCGTACCACCCCCTCCCCGGGCACTTTCCGTTGCAACCGCAAGAGATGCAACACTTGTCCCTTTACCTCCCCCCTCTACTCCGTTCAAGGACCCAAGCAGTCGTTCCAGGTGCGACAGAGGTTCACCTGCATCTCCTCCAACCTCATCTATTGCATCCGCTGCTCTAGATGTCAGCAGATCTATATCGGTGAGACCAAGTGGAGGTTGGGCGATCGTTTCGCCGAACACCTCCGCTCAGTCCGCAATAACCAAGCTGACCTCCCGGTGGCTCAGCACTTCAACTCCCCCTCCCACTCCGTCACCGACCTCTCTGTCCTGGGTCTCCTCCATGGCCACAGCGAGCAACACCGGAAATTGGAGGAACAGCACCTCATATTCCGCTTGGGGAGTCTGCATCCTGGGGGCATGAACATCGTATTCTCCCAATTTTGTTAGTCCTTGCTGTTTCCTCCCCTTCCTCAGTCCCCCTGCTGTCTCCTCCCATCCCCCAGCCTTCGGGCTCCTCCTCCTTTTTCCTTTCTTGTCCCCGCCCCCCCCCACCCCCAATCAGTCTGAAGAAGGGTTTCGGCCCGAAACATTGCCTATTTCCTTCGCTCCATAGATGCTGCTGCACCCGCTGAGTTTCTCCAGCTTTTTTGTCTACCATGTGTATAGGTTTTTGAGTTTAGAAGTTGGGAGGTCATGTTGCAGTTGTATAAGGCGTTGGTGAGACCGCATTTAGAATATTGTGTTCAGTTCTGGGCACCACGTTATAGGAAAGATATTGTCAAGCTTGAAAGGGTTCAGAAAAGATCTACGAGGATGTTGCCAGGACTAGAGGGTGTGGGCTAAAGGGAGAGGTTGAGTAGGCTGGGTCTCTATTCCTTGGAGCACAGAAGGTTGAGGGGTGATCTAATTGGAATGTCCCACTTAGGCAATTTTTCAGTGGACTTCCGGCGACTGCCAAGTTGCCGGCAGTCGCCTGAAAAACCGGCAACTGGAACGGCGACTGTCAGAGTGGAACACACACACAAACACATCGCTTCCTTCACCAGCCCGTTATGCAGGCGGGAGACCGGGCAAGCGGGGAGAGCGCTGTCTAAAATCTTTGCATGATGCAAAGATAGATGAAACAGACACACACTGAGATGAACAGGAAGGTTGGCACTGTAAAAAGACGGCTAAAGCACAGTGTATGGTAAGTCCTTTAAAAGAGGGGTGAAGAGGAGGTGGGATAAGGGGGGAGAAGGGGGGAGAAGGAGTGGAGCCAACTTTTAAGAAGCCAGAGATACACAGCTGTGAAGCTCGGCGGACATTTAACATTACCGGTCGGTTATCCTAGGTTCTGAAAACTATTGCTTGCCTTTTTTTTCTCCAATGAGCCAATGAAATTCACCGGTCAGCACCGGCTACAACCTACAAGAACCTCTGAGAACCTTCGACTTCCTGGGAACCGATTAGGACCTCCTGGCGACCCACCTACGGCTCGAGAATTCTCACTACTCTCCATGGTGGCTTCATTTTAGTCGCCTCTAATTTTTCAACATGTTTAACGGCGACCATAATGTGGCCGCGACTAGTTCCCAGAATGCGGAGGCTCCTCACGACCATAAAGGCGACTCCCCGGCAACCACTCGCAAACAAAGTCGCCTAAGTGGAACAGGCCCATTGTAGAGGTGTACAAAATCATGAGAGGAATAGATTATGTAGATGCACAGAGTTTCTTGCCCAGAGTAAGTGAATCGAGGACCAGAGGACATAGGTTCAAGGTGAAGAGGAAATGATTTAATAGGAATCTGAGGAGTAACTTTTAACACAAAGGGTGGTGGGTGTATGGAACAAGATGCCAGAGGAGGTAGTTGAGGCTGGGACTAGCCCATTGTTTAAGATACAGTTAGACAGGTACATGGATAGGACAGGGTATGGACCAAGCACAGGCAAGTGGGACTAGTGTAGCTGGGACATGTTGGCTGATGTGGGCAAGTTGGGCCAAAGGGCCTGTTTCCACACTGTATCACTCTATGTGTTTAGGAGCAGAAAGGATCCCCAACGTTACTAGTTAGAGGGATCATCAACAACTCACAGGTTGGTTTGATGGTGAAATGCATCATCTTGAAATAGAAAGAAGTAATCCCAGCTGACTGACAGCACAGACTGATTTTACAACTGATTTTACAAGTCCGTAGCTCCCTTAAAGTGGCAACACAAATATACGGAGTGGTATATAAGGTGTTCAGCATACTTGCCTTAATCAGTTGGGGCATTTAGTACAAAAGTTAGGAGGTCATGTTAAGCAATAAAAAACTTTGATTAGACCATATTTGGAGGATTGTGTACTGTTCTGGTTGCCACGTCTCAGGAAGGATGTGAAGGTTTTGGAAGGGAAATAGAAGACTTTCATCAAGATGTTGCCTGGATTAGAGAGCAGTAGCTTCATGGTGAAATTGGTCAAAATTAGATTGTTTTCTCTGGTGCGCCTGAAGCTTTGGGGTTATTTGAGAGAAATATATGAAAATTATGTATGGCATTGAAATATAGAGTCACAGGATTTTTCCCCACAATGTTAAATATTTGTGGCAATAGCTTTAAAGTGAGAGGGGGAAAGTCTAAAGGAAATTTGCAACACAATTTAAAAAAAATAAAGAGTGGTAGGTGCCGGGAATACCAGGTGAGGTGGTGGATACAATAGCACCATTTACCAGACACGTGAACACGCAGGAAATGGAAGGATAGACATCATGTGCAGGCAGATGGATTATTTGATATTGGCATTGTAAGAATAAGGGATAAGCCATTTAGAATGGAGACGAGGAAACACTTTTTCCCACAGAGAGTTGTGATTCTGTGGAATTCTCTGCCTCAGGTGGAGGCTGGTTCTCTGGATACTTTCAAGAGAGCTAGATAGGGCTCTTAAAGATAGCGGAGTCAGGGGATATGGGGAGAAGGCAGGAATGGGGCACTGATTGGGGATGATCAGCCATGATCACATTGAACGGCAGTGCTGGCTCGACGGGCTGAATGGCCTACTCCTGCACCTATTGTCTATTGTCTATTGCTTAGCACAGACATTGTGGCCAAAGGGCTTGTCAATGTTCTATGTGATCCAAGAGTATTCAGATTTTGTTTGTACCCTGCTATCAAACATATTTCCAACTTTCCATCTCCATCATGAAGGCCTCCATGAAAAGCATCTAAACAAGCTGGAGCTTCCACTCATCCCTCTTCTATCATTCTTCAAATTTCCAGAATAGATTCATGTCTAAAATAATATCTCTCAGCAGTTTCAGCCAAAGTGCACGATTGCTGCAAAAGTTACTGTTGCCTGCCATTCATGACGTTAGTCAGCTGCTGATGAGATCAGCTAAAACCAATATGGTTCGCACTGACTGGATGCACCAACAGTAAAAGTCATAAAACAAATGCAAAATCAGTGCATTGTCCATATTGCTCTAAAGGCCCCATAGCAGAAGCGTCCACGTCGTGGGGCTGGGAAATGAAAGTATTCTGAGCTAATTCTGCTACCACCATCATCTAATGCAACAAGTGATGGCTTCCACTGATTGTCGCCAGAAGCTAGCATCCTTTTCAGGACGGACGATGACAGCGAGGTCAACATTTGTAACAAGATGGACACAAAAATAAGTAGATTGCTCTAAATCCTGATTGGAGTGCCCATTCACAAGGGCCATCCAATGTAGCTCTCAAGATATTTACTTTTAAAGAGAACCGCCAAGATTTCCGATGTATTTTTTCCCATATGACAATATTTCTAAAGAAGATTAGCGTAATGAAAAATAAATCAATATCTTTTTGGGGATAAGAATAAATAATAGCCTGCTAATCATGAGGAAAAGTGACAAGTGAATTGCTTATTTTTATTAAGGAATAAGCTTTTGATTCAACTAATCAATTTATGAAAAAGTTAATGTTCTTTTTCATTGAAAATTGCTCAACCTCAGATCAAATTTACACAGCTAGAAATTAACCAGTTGAACAAAATAGTTCAATATGTATAGAATATAAATTGTGATTTGTTCAATTTGTGATGCCATTTTGTAAGAGCTTTCCAAGTGGAACTAATAATCCTTGCGCCATTACTAAATCTGTGGTATATTAACAGCTTGAGAAATACTAATGGAATTTGATAATTCTTTGCTATTCCTGCTGATATTGTATTGATCATTGAAACATCACCTGAAACCATTGTCCTTTTTTTAAACAGGCAGGAAAGGAGGGATATGGACCATGTACAGGCAGATTGGCATTGTATTGGCATATTCATTTCTGGTGTTAAATGTAGAATGATGGGTGCATTTAAGCATACAGTCACATAAGCCTTGTGAAAAAGCGTGGTGTAAAAAAGGCAACACACTTTCCCACCCACAGGCTGTTTAGAGTGCAGTTCACCCAATGTTTCTATTAATACACAAATTGTGTTAGTTAAACTTGGGCATCTGAAAGCAGTCTGACATGAGTTGACCTTTTATAGGGTCATTTCACATCACAGAGTCGATCACATTTACACTTCCAGCTCATTTCCAATTAATATTTTGAACTGTGCACTAGAACTTCTGTGAACACCAAATGTTTTTCAGGTAGACAAAAATGCTGGAGGAACTCAGCGGGTGAGGCAGCTTCTATGGAGCGAAGGAAATAGGCAACGTTTCGGGTCGAGACCCTTCTTCAGACTACTTCAGTTTTTCAGGAATCGGTTTAATATTAGATCTTAGGGGACAATAGTGCAATAATTCTACTCAATTTGTGCAGTGTCCACTATTGCTGATATTGCTCATGAGGCTGCTTTTGGTCAGCTGGCACTTGAATAATATCAAGATATTATGATTTCAGTTAATAGTTGTTGACTTTAGAGGCATCCAAAGTAAGGAACACCTGACCTTGCAGCTCATGATACTGATTATAAGAGGGTTATGGGGAGAAGGCAGGCACAAGTAATGATGGCGTCATCACCGTTGGCAGCCTTGTTGATTTTAGTGTGTTTTAATGTTCTCTGGTTTGTTCTATGTGGTGGGTGGGGGAGGGGGTTGGGGGAAACTTTTTTCAATCTCTTACCTTGCCGGAGATGCGATTGTTTTCCGGATCGTATCTCCAGTCGCCCTGCGGCCTAACATCATGGAGCTGGTGGCCTTGCTCAAAAATGACTTTGAGCCCGATCGCGGGGCCGTGGACTTACCATCGGAGCTTGCGATCCCTTGCATGGGATCGACGCTCTCACCGCCACCTGCGGATTTCAACATCGAGGAGCTCGCAGTCTCGGGTAGAGACTGATGTCGGGAAGCTCCAAAGTCGCAAGAGGTTCGACCAGCCCCGACCCAGGGTCCGATCGCCCGGCGCGGGGGAACTGAGATCCCCCCGATGCGGGCACTTGATTGCTCCGACCCAGGGCCCGACTGCCGGCTACGGGAGCCAAGATCGTCCCGTCAACGGAAGGTTTGAGGCCCCCAACCATGGGAGAACAAAGAAGGGAAGATTAAACTTTTTTTTCGCCTTCCATCACAGTGAAGAATGTGGAGGAGACACTGTGGTGGATGTTTATGTTAAAATATATTTTGTGTGCTTTGTTGCTTTTTATTGGTATTGGTATGACTGTTTGGCAAATCAAATTCCTCGTATGTTGCAAAACATACTTGGCTATTAAAGTATGATTATGATTATGATCAGCCATGATCACAATGAATGGCAGTACTGGCTCGAAGGGCCAAATGGACTCCTCCTGCACCTATTTTCTATGTTTCTGTGAAAATAAGAAATAATAATGATATTGCAAAAACAAACTGATCTAATCCTGAGCAAAAATTACTATACTACTGTTGTGTAAACTGGTCAGCAAAACCTAACCAGCAATACAGTCCCTAGTTCCTAATCCCTGATAAAGTTATAAAGTTATGAGGCATAGTTAGGGCAGACAGTCAGAAGCTTTTTGCCACAGTGGAAATATCAAGAACGAGAGTACATAGCTTTAAAGTGCGAGGATTAAAGTTTAAAGGAGACTCGACCAAGTGGGTCCCAATGGGTCCCGTCCCCAACGCGGTTGGGGGGGGGGGGGGGGTGGGGGGCGCGGCGTCACAGGGGAGGTCTGGTCCCCGAATGCAATATTCCACCACCCACCCATAGGTCCCTCTATTCACCACTCCCTAGAGGGGGGTAGAGATGGAGGGGGTAGAGAGGGAGAGGGAGTAGAGGGAGGGGGTAGAGAGGGAGGGGGAGTAGAGAACGAGGGGGAGTAGAGAGGGAGAGGGGTAGAGAGGGAGAGGGAGGGGGTGGAGAGGGAGGGGAGTTGAGAGGGAGGGAGGTAGAGAGGGAAGAAGGTAGAGAGGGAAGGAGGTAGAGAGGGAGAGGGGCAGAGAGGGAGAGGGAGAAGAGAGGGAGGGGGAGTAGAGGGGGAGGGGGAGAAGAGAGGGAGAGGGTCAGAGTGGGAGGGGGGTAGAGACCCTGTCCCATCTCTTTCCTCATCATTTCCCTCATCCTTCCCCCCTCACTCCCATTCCAGCCACAGGACCTACCGAGGTCGTAAAGCAGCATCAGGGCCTGGACCTTGGCTGGTTCTCGTACTCGACCCGGCCCTGGCTGTAGACCCAGTCTCGTCCTTGGTTCCACCGGCGGCTTCTTTCTCGGGCCTGGTCACGGCCCCATTCCAAGCCCCAGGCTCGGCCCTCACTCCAGCCCAGGCTCGGCTCCAGCCCAGGTCCACCGGGCTCGGCCCACGGCAGCAGCCTCCTCACCAGGCACCGTGCGGCCGCAGTGCACGGGGTGGCCGGCATCTGCCGCCACTCCTCGTTCACCGCGAGCGTTGGAGTGCCCCTCCCTCCTGGAGTGTCCCGTCCTGCCTTGCGAGTGCATTGTGACGTCACTCGGGTGTTTTTTCCGAAATAGGTGAGTTTTAGGGCTGTTTTTAAAACTTTAAACGATTAAAAAGTTTGGAAATATAGGTGGGAATGCGACGGGAAAAATGTGAGTAGAATGTGTGAAAATGGGAAATCTGTGGCCTAGCGTTTGGAAGAAAATAGGAATGAACCAGATATTGACACACACACACACACAGCCACAAACAAGACGAAGAGTTTAGTATTGTAGAGATGTGCAGGACAAGTTTTTTCATAGCGTGGTGGGTGCCGAGAATGCTTTGCCAGGGCTGGTGGTGTAGGCAGACACAATACTGGCACTTAAGAGGCTTTATATGGATACATGGATATGTAGGGAATGGAAGGATCTAGATTAAAAAAGACACAAAGGGATTGAGTAACTCAGGGGGTCATGCATCTTCTCTGGAGAACATGGATAGGTGATGTTTCTGGTCAGGACCCTAATGGGATATGAATGGTGCGCAAGTAGAGATTAGTTTACATTGGCATTGTGTTCTGTACGGACATTGTGGGCTGAAGGGCATGTTCCTGTGCTGTTCTATGTTCTATATCCAATATCCATTTCTACACTAGACCTCTGACCTTTTCTATGCAGCATTTTTTACCAAACTTAAAAGGAAACAGTGCTCAGCAGTTTAGCTGTACTGCTGAAAGGAACCTTATGGATGATGTCTCCCACTTGGATTATACTGTGTATAAATTGTTTCTAAATGCACACTGGACCCGCAATTAAAAAAAGTTATGAATCATTGGCCAGAACATACCATAACATAAATTAGTCATAACCTATACAAGCATAATAATCAATCAGACACCATATTTAAATAAGAAAGGTAATGAATAAAGATTTATGAGGTTACTGTGAAATTTAGCACATCAAGAACCATTAAAGCTTACAATAAAAATGTAAGCTAAACCTCAATGACAAAAAATAAAGCATCTGGTAACTGGCATTAGTCTTTCAATTATACAAACAAGCCAATAAAAAGCTACCTTCCAATTTGAATTAACTCATTGTTTATCACAGGCTTTTAGACAATCGTAGTGATGCAGTTTTCCTTCAAACGTATGTAAAACATGTATACCCAGCGAGAATTATTGGGCTCTCTCTGCCGGCAACACGTTACTTAGCCCCCCTAAGGTCTAAGGCACCATGGACCATTCAGCACATGACAGGTTCACCATTAAGTTTGCTCTCAGGATAAAGTCTTGTTTGAAATTGCCATTAATGTAATTTCAGGATATGTGCTTAGACATTTTAAGTGCAGCCTTCATTAACTGCTATGAGCAACGTGTAAGCAATTATTTGCTATACGCAATGGGTCTCCACTGACTAGTGACAAATTTGAAGAATTCCTAATCTTTGGTTTTACATTCATGTGTGACTCATCTATGATTAAATACTTATGATTGCAAATTGTACTCCAAAATGCGAAGGCATTGGCTGTGTTTACAATCAATATATCCTCAAACAGTTAAAGAGTAACAGAGGAGGTAATTTTCCCATTGTGTTTATGCCAACTCTGTGTAGAGCAATCACTTGAGCCTCAACTCTTCTCGTAAAATCCTACAAATTATTCAATCTCAAATTTCTCTCTAATATCCTTTGAAATACTGAATAACTTTCCAGTATCCCTACAATATATCTAATGAGTTTCAGATCATATTTTGGAATGCAACAGTAATCTATTCACCCACCCGAGCAGACATGAAAGGTCCAAGGGCACCAGGTAAAACAAGAGTCTGGGAGATATTGTGGGGGCCTAGCCAATATTTACGCCTAAACCAATATCGAACAAACAGATAATTTCATAATTTGTTTACTGCTGTTTCTCGAGCTTTGTTGTGCACAAAATCAATAATTGTAATTTTCAACTTTACAATAGTGATCATATACTTCACTAGCAGTAAAGACTATGCGATACTGTCAGCTCTTGAAATAAGTCTTCTGAATAAATGCCTGTTTTTTATACATTGAATAAAGATCCTGCATATTAGCATGGATATTATGCTCAGATTTCTGAACATTTCAAAAATCTTTATATTTGATGAATACTTTTTGAAGTATGGTCCCTATTGTAAACCACGTAAATGCAGCAGACAATTTGTGCACAACAGCATTCTAAATGAAGGCATGCAGTTTGGCTGCAATACATGTTGCATTTGTCTACTGTGACTGGCAGCAGTAACAAAGCAATCCAGTGAAATACTAGTTAAGCATTGCTTAGTGCTGGCTAGCTCCAACAGTTCCTTGAAAGAAAAGCTATGCATGATTAGGCTGCATGTAGACCATATAATCCTGAATGCTGCAGGGACCAGATTGATACTGGAACAGGCATTAAGCCCATAGCCTATAGGTTTGCGGACTGAATGATAGTTTCTGGCAGGCAGCAGTAATACTAGTACAATGCCTGAACTAATATGTGGAACTGTAGAACAGAAATTATTCCTGCACTATTAACCAGAAGTCAGTGATGGAAATGGGGGTTTATGCAGGGGGACGTCATTCCCCTACTTTTCAGTTCCCAGTTTATGTCCAATTTCTGTACTAGAAGGGAGTCAGTTGTTAAATACGGATTAAAAAAAAAAAAACAACCATTGATAATCGTTACAATGATGCACGCTGCACCGGCCATGAGACGAAAACGATTTGTTAACTACCACTGTTAGCACTTGTTAACAGCCAGTGGTTAACACGTAGTTATACAATGTGTCATCAATACATCAATCCACATTCCTCAGTAAATGTAATTGTGTTTTGACCAAGTATTAATGCTGCCGCATTCCTTTGACTAAAATTCACGGGAGAATTTCTTAACTCACTGTCATTGTGGGCTCCGTACCGCGAGCATGGGCTTCTTCTGGTGTGCAGCTACAGTCATTCACCCATGTTATTTTATTATTCTTTTGCTCTCTCTCTCACTCTCCTCTCTCTCCTCTCTCTCTCTCCCTCCATCCCTCGTTCTCCCTCCCTCTCTATCTCGTGCGCTCTCTCTCCCACTCCCCATCTTGTCTGTCTCTCGCTCTCTCACTCCCTCTCTCTCACCCTCTCGCCTCGGCATTCCCGGAATCATTTGGCGTTTTGCGAGGATGGCTGCATCTGCGGTTCCTTCTTGTTGGGGGGGAGCCCTGGCCCATTCCCTCTGCGGGTGCCGCCTGGCCTGCTGAGTTCCTCCAGATGCCTGGCCCGCTGAAAACCCCGGATGCCTGGACGTGAGTCAGTCACTCTGAAAGATCGTGTGGGAGAGGCCACAACTGTGATTCTACTGTGAGTCTACTGAACTGTGAGTTTACTGAACTGTGAGTCCACCCTTAATGTGCTTTATGTGGTTATGTTTTTTATGTGGTTATGTGTTTTATGTGGTTAACCCTTTATGTGCTTGCAATAAATGATTTGTTAGCCCTTAATGAAATGAAACGAGTTGTTTGGCCTGCCCTGTGCTTGAAATTGAAATGGAAATGGAAATGAAATGATTTGTTTGTCCTGCCCTGTGCTTTTGCTTTTGCTTTGCCTTTGCTTTACTTGACCTCACCTGAAATGAAAGCAAATGGATTGTATTGTTGGCTAGCCCCGCCTGCCCTGTGCTTGACTTGACTTGAAATGGATTGACTTGACATGAAATGGATTGAAATGGATTGTTAGCCCTGCACTCACTGTGCTTGACTTGACCCACAATACCCATGCTAGCGCTCCAGAACCCCCCCCCCCCCCCCGGCCACCAATATCGGAATTGGTGGAGAGGTGGAATATTGCGTTGGGGAACCAGCCCTCCCATGTGAACCTGGTCACTTAGTCTAGTAACAAAATAAAATATGCTGTGTAAACCTGCTGATGCTCCAGGGATATGTTTCATGTAACCTTCCATCAAACGCCAATTAACTGAACATTAAATATCCTGTGATGGGAAAGTAAGATAGAAATTAAATATTTCTTTATTGCAAGATTGAAATTTAGTTATGCATTCTGAAACAGTACAAGTCATTTATTTTTTATTAACAAAACACTCAGCAGATAATAAGTAGGAGCAAAGGGCACCAAAACGGAGTAGAGTTTTAAATCATCCTTGGAAGCCCATAAATAACTCCTCCCTTCACAGATGGTGATAACACTGTTAACTACATGATTTTCAGAATCCTTTTGTAGGGCTGGGGAAGTATCAAATCTACACAACAATGAATAATGGGAATCCTGCAGATATTGCATCATCTTTCTTGCCTCAGGTTTGCTTCATTAATGATAGCCATCTTTGCTCCTGTTTGGTTCTAATGGTTACTCACATTACCCTGCATCCATACTGACAAGCAGACATAGAGCTTGACCCGTTGGTCTCAGAATGCTAGTGAAATGTTTCAAGACAGCAAAGAGCTAATTGCCCTGTCTACAATTCAGATGTCTTACTGAATTGGCCTGAAAATAAAAGTTCCAACATTCAGATTTGCATTGCTCTATTGCAAGGGTACAAAGGTGGTTTTGCAGACAGTGAAGATGGTTGTGGAAAATTGCAGCAGGATCTTGATCGATTGGCCAGATGAAGGGGAAAAGATGTAATAGGAATCTGATGGGTAACTTTTTCACACAAAGGGTAGAGGGTGTATGGAACAAGTTGCCAGAGTTAGGGACTACCCCAATGTTAAAGAAACAGTTAGACAGGTACATGGATAGGACAGGTTTGGAGAGATATGGACCAAACGGGCGGCAGGTGGACTAGTGTAGCTGACACATGCTGGCCAGTGTGAGCAAGTTGGGCTGAAGGGCACTGTATCACTCTATCAGGTGAGAAATATTTACCAGTCTCACACCATTAGAAACTCAATCAGCAAAGATGAAGCAAAGAAACTCTCCTCATCTGCTATCACTTTTTAGCAATCAGAATACATCAAACAAAGAACATGATCAGCAAATTATCTTTCCTTAATTCCATTTAATGAGATTTGGCATTTTACATTTTAAAATTTGCTCTTCAATAAATTTTAATGCTGGCAAATATAAGAGATGGTGTCCACCTCTTTATGAAGTTTCAAGATCTCTTTCCTACCATTGCAAATGCATCAAGATATGACTTTCATCTATTGACATGAAGTGACATTGGCCCTGTTGTGACTGGTCAGATCATTTGCATAACGCTGGGCAGCAGCTGGTTAGAAATAGATGACAGAAGAGTTGGGTCAGTGTATGTGGCTTATTAAAGTGTGGGCAATAAAATTCACATACCTGGACTTGCAGAAAGTGTTTGGAAAAAAATGAATCAAATGCACTAAAGCATAAGCAATCTGCTTTGCCTTGAAGGGGCAATTTCCTTTGAATCAAAAGAAATGGTGGAATATGAAAAGCAGTTATTTTCTCAAATGGTGAGGTGAAAATGATGAGATTTCTGTTCTCCAAAACGTCCTAGGAATGGTCTTGTCAATGTAGACAAGTTCACATTGAGAGCACCAAATGAAGTAGATAAGGTTTGGGGAAGTGCATGTGAATCTTTGTCTGACTTGGAAGGGCTGCCTAGGTCCCCAGATGGAAAGGAGGAAATGTAGGGACAAGTGTTGCACTACCTATGGATGCAGAGGAAAGAGCCGGGAACGGGGAAGGATAAGTGGGTAGGGATGAGTGAACCACAAAATCGTGAAGAGAATGGTCCCAGTGGCCAGCTGAAAGGGATAGTGAAGGGAAATGTGACTGATGGTGTGATCCTAATGTAGTTAACAGAAATGAAGAAGCATGATATACTAGATTGGGAGTAAAAAGTAAGGACCAAGGAAACTCTATCTCTGTTCTGCCTGGTTGGGAGAACGGGGGTGAAAGTAGAAATCCGGTAATTGGAGGAATTTCAAGTGAACCACTGTAACGAGGAAGTCATGTTTCCTGAAAAAGGAGGGCATTTCAGATATCCTGGAACAGAAGGCCTCATCTTGAGAAAAGAAAATTGGTGAACACTGAGAAACTGAGAGAAAGGAAAAGTGTAATCACACAATCACAATAATACTTTATTAGCCAAGGACTGTTGGAGGGGCTGCCAATCGTTCGGCGCCCCTAGTGGATCTAATGAGTTACTTGTCTTCTGCGTGGCCTCTGTTTCTATCTATTGTTTAAGTCCTCAATGAACGTGACAAAGTCCAGACATCCACAGTCAATTTAGGAAATGAATTATTCTCGCAGGAGAAGATAGTAAATAATGTTCAGAACCATCTGTCTAGATACCTGAACTCAAAGACATCATAAGGATCTTGCTTTTCCATTGCCGGATTTAATTTTGGCCATACTCCCTTGGATAGAGAAACATCTGGGATAGGAGAGACAAGGGGGGAAGGGGAGGAATTTCCTTTTAATGATTATATAAAAATCAAATCTTTCTGAATTAATGTATCTGAACAATTAGGAGGCCTGCCAAGATTGGAAGTTCTGTTCAAAAATGGTTCCAAATGAATTCATTAAGTCTACCTGTTATGTTGTAAGTCAAGAAACTAAAGACATAGCGGATTTTTCTAACTATGTGAATTTTGGTGACTTTTAACCACATTACTGGTTATCCTCTTTCAATCAATAGGTTAGAGATAATAATTCAAGGAGTATGAGAAGGCAGTTTGAGATGGCTATTATTTGAGGATTTAACAGTGTGGAAAACAAAGACAAGTGACTCTAGAAATGGTGGGCTTACATTTTTGGAGATGGGCATGATATCACACAGGACATCATTCGACTAGAACTGGTTATGAGCTGGTAATGCCCACTGAAACAATTCCGGCAGCATCTCCCAATTGCAGACCACCAAGAAGGTGAGGTCAACTAAATTCAGAGGGACATTTACACTTACAGGTTCATATCCAAATCACATGTCCTCACCAGTAAGTTCACCAGACTGCAATAGTTCAAGATGGTGGCTCATCATCACATTCTCAAGCCAATTAGGAATGGGCAATCAATGGTGGCATTATCAGTAACACTGATAATGAGGACTAACACTTATGGAACCAGAGCATGGAAAGCAAATTGAACCTAAAATAAAATCAGAGAATGTAGGAAATATTCAATAGGTTGGAAATTGGTTGTGGAGTGAGGATAACAAAGTTGGTTCATTTTATCTCCTTTCCAATGAAAGGTCATTGAACTGAAACATTAATTCTATTTCCATATGCACCAGTGGTGACTAAACTTTTGATGAATTTTAGAATTTTCGGTTTTTATTTCTCATTTGCAGCATGTCGATTTAAAAAAAACAAAACAAATTCAATCTAAAACTGTAACTGCGCTTCTAGCATTTTCACCTCTCAATCAGACGATTGTGGGTTCAAACTACACCCCAGAGACCTTTGCTCTCACTGTAGGAACTCCTACACTGTAGGAGGATTGTCTTTCGGATGAGATGAATACATTTCAAAGAGCAGCTTAGTTATCATTGGATTGCTGGTCAATGTTTATCCCTCAAGCAATATCATTAAAAACACAAATTATAATATCATAATCACAATGATGTTAGTGGGAGCTTGCCATGTGGAAATTAACTGCTGTGTTTTCCACTTTTTAACTGTGATGCCACTTCAGAAGCACTCATTTGACTGACAGAATACTATATGCAATTTAGTACTCTGCAATGTTACAAGGAATATCTAAAGATCAAGAGAGCTCTATCTTCATATATATCTTTCTTGATTTTAACCGTGCTCACTCCACACACAGTGAACCAAAAGGCTACCTATTTACGTAAAGATGCAGCTTGACATTTGGATTATCATTAGCCATAAATGAACTTCGAAGGTACCTGTGACTCAGTAGTTGTTCACTGTCTTTCACACCCATGTACACTTCACGTTGCCTCATAAAGGCCACCAGCAATATCAAAGACGAGTTTCAACCCAGTCACTCCCTTCCCCTCTCCCATCAATCAAGAGCTATAGAAGTATGTAAACTCATACCACCACATTCAGGGACAGTTTCTTCCTGGCTGTTATCAGGCGACTGAACCATCCTATCACCAACCAACTGCCATCTACCTCTTTGTAGATCCTTGGACTATCTTTCATTGTACTTTACTGGATTTTCTCTTGCACTATACGTTATTGCCTTTGTCCTGTATCTGCACACGGTGGACAGCTTGATTGTAATCATCTATAGTCTTTCCGCTGACTGGAGAGCACACGACAGAAAAGCTCCCACTGTGCCTCGGTACACTAAATTAAAAATAACTAAATTAAAACTAAACATTTACCTGTGAGTGTTGGCAAATGGTTTAAATTCAGAAGCTCGGGCATATGGTTTCTTGGAATGAGCAATAAGCATGAAGAATGAGAAAAGTGATACATTTCCCTTGAGCTGTGAGAGCTGCCTGCACTTCTGGCATCATGTGAAGATCTGGGTGCAATGACAAACAAAACAAGCAATCAAAGTTTCTTGGTGGGGAGGAACTTGGTTGGATCTCTCACACTGTAGATCTGGATGGAAGGATATTCCTGAGTAGTTTGGCACTTTTACTGTTGCGCACTAAGCCAAAGTCTCCAAAGCTTTAATGCCTTCCTCACCTTCTCCCTTTTTGCTCATGCTGAATAATAAGATGCTAGGCTATCTTACTATTTTTAACACTCATGTGTTGAATCACCTGATCTTTAATCGCTGTTATAATTTCCAGCATTTGGCAAGATCTCTCTTCTTCTGATATATTTAAAAATGAAGTAATATTTTTTCTGCAGTACACTTCATGCTTTGCAATGATAGACATAACATCTTGTGCATTACACATACTTTATATATAGAAGGAATTATATGAATAAATTAGAGAAACCTAAAGCAGTAACGCATACTTAGAAATTCTTCCATAACCATCTCCCTGGCACTACATTCAGCTCTGGATCACCTGGACAATAAGTACACCTAATGTATGTCAGGATGCTATTTTGAAGGACGGTCTCAACCCGAAAGATCACCATTCCTTCGCTCCATAGATGCTGCATGAGTTACTCCAGCTTTTTGTGTCTATCTTGCTATTCTTATACTGCTACTCAGCCTTTAACACCATAATACAAAGAAGCTCATCTCTAAAATTCTGGACCTTGGCCTCAGGACTCCATCTGCAACTGGCTTCTGGACTTCCTGACCAGCAGACCTCAGTCAGTTAGAATTGGTCATAACATTTCCTCCACTCTTATGCTGAACACTGGTTGTGCTCTCAGTCCCTTGGTCTAGCTCCTGTACACCAGTGACTGAAATACAACGCCAACTCCACCTTTAAATTCTGCTGTTTTGGCATTTGTTGTTGTGTCTTTCATTACTATGTATGAGTTTCATGTGAACAAGGTTTTTAATTGCAGCACGCTGGTAGATATGAAAATAAACTAATCTGAATCTGGCTCTTCCAGGATGCCTAGGCTTTGCCGTAAAGTCAAAAGGTTCTGAATTATATTTCAAATGGAGAATAATCTGAGAACTAAATAAACATAACTCAGTTAAGAATTGAAATATTACTTCCCATGAATCAGTTTGTGCTTTTTGTTTACGTGTAAGAATTTAAACCTGCTATCCTAAATTAAACAGAAAAAACATTCATACATCCTGAACCTCAAGTGATGGTTTAATCAAAACCCAAATGTTATCGAAAATGTGTTTTAATTAAGTTAAATGGAAATGTATTCAGCCCATGCAAGATAACATGGCAATCTGATATTGACATAGAAATTTACATAATCCGCTGGGCTATGTTTCCAAACGAATCATGTAGTTTATAAAAATTGCATGAACAAACAGACAAATCACAGGTGCATTGGAGTCCAGTAGGAAAGATCAGGTCCAATGCACAAATACCATTGCTCTCTAAAATTGGCTTACTTGTAACTTCATGGGCACATGAGCACATTAACTGAGAGATTTCTGAGAATTTGCAAAAATAGCTTCCATGGAAACAGGACGTTTACTTGCAGTCTTATAATCTTCATTTCAAAAGAGAAGTAGCAGCATGAGCCAAAAATAAATATTTATCCGTGAACACCAAAATATTCCCTTTCCTTTCAATATGGAAATAAAATAAAAGCCTGTGAAAATGTTCAACATAGCTGATATAAAATATAATTTGATTTTGGATGCTGATAAAATGAAATGACAGAATTGGGTCCTCAGGACAGCAATTTGTTCTAGTTCCAAATGACACCTCTGCCAAATCTGTCTTACTGTAAAATTGATTTAGCCTTACCAGCCTAGAAAAATAAATTAAGAGTCCCCTTTTAAAGGGCAGAGAAATCATGGTGGGCTATTAACCTAGGCCCTCTGAGTGGAAGGCAGACAAAGCGCTAATTGTGTGGTGCCTACTCATTTCCTTAATTGTAGCATCAGCCAGCACTAACCCATGCTGTGAATCAACTGTTCTGTTTAGCTGGGAGCCAGCAATCATCCTGAAACTATTAAAAAAAAAGGGGGGGGAGTGGAGTAGATGCTGGCCAGCAAGTTACAATCAAATCTGACCTGGGAAACTGTGTGGATGGGCACTACATGAGAGAACACGTGTTTCAGGGATTTTGCTGCTGCACTGGAGGCCTTCACAGAAGAGGGGGAAAGTGAGAGAGATCCACAGGGAATCAGGAAGCTTTCAGGAGGAGTGGGAGCAGTTATCCCTTGTATCAATGTCAGGAGCAAAGCCCTGAAACTTTGGGTGCAAAGCTGCAATATGTTCAATGACCTTATCCGATTGGTCAAAGGGTTGTGCTCATGCAACTGCTTCAGACAGCACTTCCTAATTAAGCCCTTTGTCCTCCTCTGCTGGTCTCTGAATTTCTCCCAGTCCTCCGGTATGCTGCTTTTTCTGGCTAATTTGTCCGCATCATCCTTCGCTTTGATACTATCCCTGATTTCCCTTGTTATCCACGGATGTACTACCTTCCCTGATTTATTCTTTTGCCAAACTGGGATGAACAATTTTTGTAGTTCATCCATGCAGTCTTTAAATGTCTTCCATTGCATATCCACCGTCAACCCTTTTAGAATTAATTGCCAGTCAATCTTGGCCAATTCACGTCTCATACCCTCAAAGTTACCTTTCTTTAAGTTCAGAACCATTGTTTCTGAATTAACAATGTCACTCTCCATCCTAATGAAGAACTCAACCATATTATGGTCACTCTTGCCCAAGGGGGCACGTACAACAAGACTGCTAACTAACCCTTCCTCATTACTCAATACCCAGTCTAAAATAGCCTGCTCTCTCGTTGGTTCCTCTACATGTTGATTTAGATAACTATCCCGCATACATTCCAAGAAATCCTCTTCCTCAGCACCCCTGCCAATTAGATTCACCCAATCTATATGTAGATTGAAGTCACCCATTATAACGGTTTTGCCTTTGTCGCACGCATTTCTAATTTCCTGTTTGATACAATCTCCAACTTCACTACTACTGTTAGGTGGCCTGTACACAACACCCACCAACGTTTTCTGCCCCTTAGTGTTTCGCAGCTCTACCCATACCGATTCCACATCCTCCAAACTAATGTCCTTCTTTTCCATTGCGTTAATCTCCTCTCTAATCACTCTCTATGGGTGCTTGTTTGTACGGAGTTTGTACATTCTCCCCTTGGCCTGCGTGGGTTTTCTCTGAGATCTTCTGTTTCCCCTCACATTCCAAAGACGTACAGATTTGTAGGTTAATTGGGCTTGGTATGAATGTAAAATTGTCCCTAGTGTGTGTACGATAGTGCTAATGCACGGGGATCGCTTGTCGGTGCAGACTCGGTGGGCCGAGGGGCTTGTTTCCATGCTGTATCTCTAAACTAAACTAAACTAAATGCAGCAAACCCTCCAAACAATCACAATTACCTATCTACCAGCAATGTTGATGAAGACACAGAAGTTAATAACTTTATTGGTGCTTTCAAAAGCTTATCAAACCCCTGCAGGATTGCTGACAGACCATTATAAATCCTGATAGTGCACAAGATCCAATGATATACACATTATACAGTGAATAGCATGACCCTGGGGAATGTTAATGACCAGAGAGATCTGGGAGTGCAAGTAAATTGTTCCTTGAAAATGGTGTCACAGGTAGATAGGGTGGTCAGAAGGCTTTAAAGCACATTCATTAATCAGAGTATTGAGTATAGAATTGGGAGGTTGGGGGGTCATACTACTATTGTACAAGACATTGGTCAGGCCACATTTAGAGTATTGTGTTCAGATGTGGTCACCATAGGAAAGATGTTGTTCAGCTGGAAAGGGTGCAGAAATGGATACATAGAAAATAGAAACATAGAAAACAGGTGCAGGAGTAGGCCATTTGGCCCTTCGAGCCTGCACTGCCAATATGATCATGGCTGATCATCCAACTTAGTATCCCGTACCTGCCTTCTCTCCATACCTCCTGATCCCTTTAGGCACAAGGGCCACATCTAACTACCTCTTAAATATAGCCAATTAACTGGCCTCAACTACCTTCTGTGGCAGAGAGTTCCAGAGATTCACCACTCTCTGTGTGAAAAATGTTTTTCTCATCTCGGTCCTAAAGGATTTCCCCTCTATCCTTAAGCAGTGACCCCTTGTCCTGGACTTCCCCAACATCGGGAACAATCTTCCTGCATCTAGCCTGTCCAACCCCTTAAGAATTTTGTAAGTTTCTGTAAGATCCCCCCTCAATCTCCATGGATATTGCCAGGACTTGAGGGCTTGAGCTATGGGGAGAGGTTGAGCAGGTTAGGATTTTATTTCTTGGAGTGCAGAAGGATGAGAGGTGATCTTATAGAGGTATGTTAAATCATGAAATGAATAGGTGGGGTAAATGCACAGAGTTCTTTACCCAGAGTAAGGGAATCAAGAACCAGAGGACATAGGTTTAAGGTAAGTGGAGAAAGATTTAATAGGAACCTGAGGGGCAACTTTTTTACACAAAAGGTGATAGGTATATGGAACGAGCTCCTGGAGGAGGTATGTAAGGCATAATGTTGATGAAACATTAGACAGGTACTTGGATAGGGTAGATTTAGAGGACGTGGCCCAATGCAGACAGATGAGACTAGTGTAGATGGAGCATGTTGGTCGGTCAAAGAGTCTATTTGCACGCTGTACGACCTTATCACTCTATGATATTATTAATAATGGCAAAAAGCAATGCTACATGTGGTGACATAAAGGTGTCAGTAAGGATACATTAAGCTACATTTATTAATATTTTTTCTCTATCAAAATATACCCCTCTTCTGTTTTGATTTTGTGACCAACCAACTTCTAATTTAATAATAATAACTAAAATACATGCTAAAAATGTATCTTTATTTTTGGCAAACCTGTCACAAATAACGGGCTTATTGTGTTCATTCCAACAATGTGGAACACAAAGGTAACCAGCTATATCTAGAGGGGGCATTAGGCTGAGGAGAAAGAAAATCCAAGGATGAGAGGGGACACGGCCACATTGTGGATTGGTCTTGCATGGAGATGGATTGGGGATAATGAATGTTGAGCGTGAATTAATGATGGTCAGGGATAAACATCAGTAAGTCACCAGGCTGTGATCATTCATCTGACCATGGGGTGGGACTCAGCAGGGGAGGAGAGGATCACTGGTAGGTATGGCAAGAGATTGAGGAACAAGGTGAGGAGGTCAGGTGAGTGTTGTGTGCTTGGGAGATGCAAGTCACTGGCGTGGAGGTAGGGTTTGGGGGAGAGAGTGAAGTGGTCTAAAGCAAAGTTAGGAGGGTAAAATTAATTATGAGTAAATTAATAAACAGAGTTCTACCCTAGGACCTGCTCAGAGATGTCACCAATAAATCAGACTAAAATACCTTCAGAATGCCAGGAAGCAGTGTATGTAACTGGTAGCTGCACATCTGGAATCGCTCCAGATACTATCAGTTTATTTTAGTTTATTGTACAGTGAATAACTTTTGTTGTGTGCTAACCAGTCAGTGGAAAGACAATACATGATTACAATCGATCCATCCACAGTGTACAGATACGTGATAAAGGGAATAATGTTTAGTGCAAGATAAAGTCTAGTAAAATCTAGTAAGGTCCGATTAAAGAGAGTCTGAGGGACTCCAATGAGGTAGATAGTAGCTCAGAACTATTTTCTCTCTCCTCCTATCTATCACCCCTCAGCTCCCTATCAGTCCAGCTGCCTGTTTCTTTTTCCGATCATCCGCACACTCTTCCTACTGGATCCCCCTCCCTTTTATCTGTTATTCCCATCTGTCACCATTGCCTTTCTGTTACATTCTTCATCTTCCTTTCCCATAAAGATTCCAAATTCTTCCGCCTTTTGACAATCGACAATAGGTTTAGAAGTAAGCCATTCGACCCTACGAGCCAGCACCGCCATTCAATATGATCATGGCTGATCATCCGCACTGTACATCTGTACACTGTTCCTGCTTTCTCGCCATATCCCCTGACTCCGTTATCTTTAAGAGCTCTACCTAACTCAATTTGTTCTATCTAGCTCTATTTGTTCTCCAATTATCACCTCCCAGCCTTTGTCTCTATCTCCTTTCCTTTCCTCACCAGACAGTTACCTACCAATTAACCCCTCCTCACCTCTATCCACTTGCTAGCTTTAGCCCCTACCCCTTGCTCCATCTCTTTACAATAGCTACCTCCCCACTAGTCCTCCAGTCCAGATCAGTGGCTCCCAACCTTTTTCATCCGTGGCCAAATATTGATCAAATATTTGGACTTACTGCTCTTATTTTAAGATTAATTAATTAAGCCATCTATCAAAATGATTTGAATTTTCAAAACATTTTATTTTGGTATTTGCAATTTTGGATTCCTTGAATCCAAATTTCCAAGAATTCTTCTTTGAAGTAATTAAAAGACTGAGACATATTTATGAGAGTTTTCTGAAAGATATATCATTTACCCGCCTGCCGAAACCTGCCATGCTGAAAATTGCAAAACGGATGCATGATTATGTGTCACCCATTTCAACAACTTTCGTCAGAATTTTCCATCAACTGGCATTTTCCATAATTGAAAAAGAACCTTTGACGGCCTAGTAATCCCGAGAGGAGGGCATGATATCTCCACTGTGTGAGAATGTGTGGAGACAACCCGAGAACAGTTTCTGGGTGCAAAGGATTTTTTCCTCTTTGGGTCAGCAATCCCAACAATAACTCCCTTACAAACAGTTGACACCCCCAGCTCCACTCCTTTATACTTGATTGCCATCAACACAGAAAATAGCAAGACCAGATGAAGGGTCTTAACCCGAAACGTCAAATGTCTATATTTCTCCACAAATCCTGCCTAACCCATCCGAGTTCCTCCAGCACTTGTATTGTCTTTCCACTGACTGGTTAGCATGCAACAAAGGCTTTTTACTTTACCTCAGTACAGGCGACAATAAACTAAACTGAACAAAAAAATAGCAAATCCAAATGAAGGGTCTTAACCCCAAATGTCAACTGTCCATATTTCTCCGGAAATGCTGCCAGACCCATCTGAGTTCCTCCAGCACTTTGATTTTTACTCCAGATTCTAGCACCTGCAGTCTCTTCAGTCTCCAAATAACAAGCTCACTCTGAGAGTAAAGCTTCAGTTCTGACAAAAGATAATCTTCTGAAACTTTAACCCATTCACTCTCCACAGATGCTGCCTGGCCAGCTGAATATTTCCAACTTCTTCTATTTTTATTTCAGATTTACAATGTGATTCGATGATTGCTGCTACATATTGTAATTTTAATAATTACCCTTAAAGTGCACTTAACTACAATTCCCAGCTCTGTGTGGGAAAGATGCATCTAATTATCTTATCTGCATCTAAAAAGGTGCTTGTGGCATTAAAATCTTCAAAATGCATGTAAGGGAGATTTCAAATATTGTCAGCCCCTGTACCTCTGTGGGAGAGGCACTGGTTTGCACTCTTCCAGGTGGATTCCACCATCTTGGAAAATATTTTAAATTGCTGTTCTTAAAATTGCCGTCTTTTGGTGGCACAATGGCGCAACGGTAGAGTTGCTGCCTTGCAGCGCCAGAGACCCGGGTTTGATCTGCATGTGCTGTCTGTACAGAGTTGCACATTCTTCCCGTGACCACGTGGGATTTCCCTGGGTGCTTCCGGTTTCCTCCCCCACTCCAAAGACGTACAGGTTTGTAGGTTAGTTGGCTTCGTTAAAATTTATAAAATGTCTCTAGTACAATACAATACAATACAATACAATTCAATTTATTGTCATTTGGACCCCGTGAGGTCCAAACGAAATGCCGTTTCTGCAGCCATACATTACAACAAATAGACCCAAGACACAACATATTTTACATAAACATCCATCACATTGCTGTGATGGAAGGCCAAAAAAACTTCTCTCTCCACTGCACTCTCCCCCCCATGTCAGAGTCAAAGTCAAAGCCCCCGGCGGGCGATGGCGAATTGTCCCGTGGCCATTAAACCACGCCGGGTAATGCAAGTTCGCGCACCGGGTCTTGGTGTTAGAGCCCCCGGTGCGCGCTCGCAGCCCGCCGCCATTCCAAGCCGCGCGGGGCGGTGCTGTAAGGCCCCGCTCCAGGAGCTCTTCAACCCCGCAACTCGGGCGGGAGAAGTCGCCGTTGCGGAAGCCCCGAAAAGCGGTCACCCAGCAGGGACCCGCGGGCTCCCGGTGCCGTCCGCCAAACCCGCAGTTGCAGCCACCGAATCTCCGGGGGTCGGGTCGCAGCAGCGTCCACCACAGCTCCACCCGCTCTGGACTCGGCCAGCTCCGCGACGGTGAGGTGAGTTCGGCACTGGAGTCCCCGGTTTTCCTGTTGGAGGCCGCTCCTCGTTGCAGCCCCAACGACAACGGAGACCCGACAAAGAAAAGGTCGGGTCTCCCGTGCAGGGAGAGATTTAAAAGTTTCCCCCTCCCCCCCACACCACCCCCCCCCCCCCACACACATACCCCAACAAAAATAACAAAAACTACATTAAAACATAGACATAAAATAATAAAAACGCAGACGGACTGCAGAGGCCGCTGCTGGCGAGAGCCGCGCTGCCTACCGGGAATATATTGGAGGATAGGATAGTGTGTAGGATAGTGTGTAGGATAGTGCTAGTGTACAGGGATCCTTGGTCGACACAGATTCGTTTGGCCAAAGGGTTTGTTTCCGCACTGTATCTCTACACTAAACTAAACTAAATTAGCATGTATAATCAAGCATTTAACTGATTTGCTAAAACCACAAAATGTGAAGCTTTAATGACAACTCTCCAGACTCTCCAAAATGTCTGGCCCAGAAATGGAGTGAGGCATTGTTCTCTGCTCCAATATATCTGGTTCAGAAATTGGCATAAACTATCAAGAATACAATCACTGGACAATACAGTTCAGGACTCCTCCTTCAATTATTCTTTCTGGTACATCAATGACTATTGGTACTGTTTCACATTCCTGTACAGAACTAAAAGGTTTTGTCAGCTTTGCCACTAATTTTGATTCTAGTCTATCTCAGATTCATCCCTAACTGTATTGATTTTCTTACCTCTATTACAGGGGAGCGGTCAGCAACCAATATCCACTACAGGCCTGCAGACACCCACAAATGCAGCCTCCTTGCAGCCTTATTCTTACAACCCTGCACCTATGATTTTAAGTCTGCATGCCACACTCACTCTGCTCTCTCTGCCTTTAACCACTTACACAGTTCCGATCAACGGCAAACCAAGCCCAAGGGACAACATCAATTGATCAACTGGAGCCTCGGGGCGTTGAACCATATTTACCAATTTCAGAGGGGATCATGACAGAAGCCTCCTCATGGCGATCCCCGGAAACAACGACACCGTGCACTCTTGTGACGTATCGGGTGACCAATTCTGTCAACATGTTGGATGTCGACAGAAGCCAACAACGAGCTACATGTCGCCTGACACACGAGCGAACGAACCAATTTCAGACAACCAGCCTTTCAAGTTTGTTTCAGAACTGACAATCCATCAACCATACGGCACAAAAATGGGCCCTTTGGCCAAACTTGGCCATACCCACCAAGATGCATAACTGAGCTAGTCCCACTTGCCTGAGTTCATCCAAACCTTCCCTATCCATCTATGGGACCAAGTGTTTCTTTTTTGCACTCCTTCTAGTTTAATGACATCCTTCCTTGAGTAGGGCACCTAGAAGAGTAGTCAGTACTCCAAATAGAACATAAAACAATGTACAGGCCCTTCGGTACACCATGTCTATGCCGAATATGAGGCTGATCTACTGAATGTTCCCAACACTCAATGTTTTCAGTTTTCTAACAAATATAGCATTTTGTAGCATTCTAACAGTTTTATTTCTCTCTTTCTTTTGACCTTCTTTACCTCATATTATTTACACCTCCTACAGACAAATGAGCTGTTTTTTTGGCAACTGGTGGTCTGGCACCCCCTTTAATCTGGACAGAATGACGAGAGTGCACTTGAATGCCTCGCCAACAGTCAGTCTTTTTTGTTATTTTTAGTATGTGTTAAAAATATGTTTTAGTGTTCCTTTGTTTGTTTTATTTGGGGGGGGGGGGTGTTGGGAAAAACTTTTTTTCAATCTCTTACCTCGGAAATGGGTTTTTTCCCGTATCGTATCTACGTCCCCACTGCGGCCTAACATCGTGGAGTTGGCCTTTCCTGGAGACTGACGGGCACTTCAAGCCGCGGGAGTCTGCGGGACTTTAACATCGCGGAGCTTGTGATCCCTTCGCCAGGGATCGAAGCTCCGACCGTGGGGCCTGTGGACTTTATTATCATGAAGCCCACGGTCTCTGGCAAGAAGAGGCCAATTCAGGAGCTCTATGTCGTGGAGAGGGTTTCAACTGCCCCGACGTGGGAGTTTCGATCACACCCACGGGGGCTTCGATCGTCGGCAGTGGTGGGCTTTAATCGCCCCGACTGCGGATTGTTTTCCCGACAGTGTGAGAGAACAAAGAGGAAGAAGATTTAACTTTATTGCCTTCCATCACATTGAGGAATGTGGAATCCACTGTGGTGGATGTTTATGTTAATGTTTATATGGCTGTGTGTCTTCTTGCTTTTCACTTAGTATGGCTGTATGGTTACTCAAATTTTACTGTACTTAACAATAAACTGACCTTGAAAACTTGACTTTGAAATCCCTCCCCAAAAATTCCCCCTGAAAATGTGGCACCTAGGCCAGGTGAGGCGAACAACCTCGAGCCCATCGGGACTTTCACGTCCAATCAGCGGGTCGATTTGGCTTCCTGCAGCCGAGGCTCTAGATCTCCAGCCTGGCCGTAGCTGATATCTCAGCTCTCCGGATGCCTAGATGGACCGTTACAGTAATGTTGGACTCCTCTCGGAGGCCGTGACTTCTGTTGGTCCGGCAAAAAGGATGCCGAAAAATCATTGCTGGACCTGTATTAACAACATTTCACCAACCTCCCTCCACAGGCACTACACATATAACCATATAACCATATAACAATTACAGCACGGAAACAGGCCATACCTACAAGTCCGTGCCGAACAACTTTTTTCCCTTAGTCCCACCTGCCTGCACTCATACCATAACCCTCCATTCCCTTCTCATCCATATGCCTATCCAATTTATTTTTAAATGATACCAACGAACCTGCCGCCACCACTTCCACTGGAAGCTCATTCCACACCGCTACCACTCTCTGAGTAAAGAAGTTCCCCCTCATGTTACCCCTAAACTTCTGTCCCTTAATTCTGAAGTCATGTCCTCTTGTTTGAATCTTCCCTATTCTCAAAGGGAAAAGCTTGTCCACATCAACTCTGTCTATCCCTCTCATCATTTTAAAGACCTCTATCAAGTCCCCCCTTAACCTTCTGCGCTCCAGAGAATAAAGACCTAACTTATTCAACCTATCTCTGTAACTTAGTTGTTGAAACCCAGGCAACATTCTAGTAAAATCTCCTCTGTACTCTCTCTATTTTGTTGACATCCTTCCTATAATTGGGCGACCAAAATTGTACACCATACTCCAGATTTGGTCTCACCAATGCCTTGTACAATTTTAACATTACATCCCAGCTTCTATACTCAATGCTCTGATTTATAAAGGCTAGCATACCAAAAGCTTTCTTTACCACCCTATCTATATGAGATTCCACCTTCAAGGAACTATGCACGGTTATTCCCAGATCCCTCTGTTCAACTGTATTCTTCAATTCCCTACCATTTATCATGTACGTCCTATTTTGATTTGTCCTGCCAAGGTGTAACACCTCACATTTATCAGCATTAAACTCCATTATTAAACTCCATTAAACTCCAGCATTAAACAGCATTAAACATCACTCTTAACCTCCACTCAATCAGAGACATTTCAATTATTTTCTCCCCCTTTCCCCCCTAGAGCCCCCTCCTCTACTCCCTCTGCACCTATGGCTGCACACCTGTACATGGTACTAACACCATCATCAAGTATGCAGATGATACAACGGTGATTGGCCTCATCAGCAACAACGATGAGTCGGCCTACAGGGAGGAGGTCCAGCACTTAGCAGCATGGTGCGCTGACAACAACCTGGCCCTTAACTCCAAGAAGACCAAGGAGCTCATTGTAGACTCAGGAAGTCCAGGGGCGGCACGCACACCCCCATCCACATTAACGGGACGGAGGTGGAACGTGTTTCTAGCTTCAGGTTCCTGGGAGTCAACATCTCCGATGACCTCTCTTGGACCCACAATACCTCAACTCTGATCAAGAAGGCTCACCAGCGTCTCTTCTTCCTGAGGCGACTGAAGAAGGTCCATCTGTCTCCTCAGATCCTGGTGAACTTCTACCGCTGCACCATCGAGAGCATCCTTACCAACTGCATCACAGTATGGTATGGCAACTGCTCTGTCTCCGACCGGAAGGCATTGCAGAGGGTGGTGAAAATTGCCCAACGCATCACCGGTTCCTCGCTCCCCTCCATTCAGTCTGTCCAAAGCAAGCGTTGTCTGCGGAGGGCGCTCAGCATCGCCAAGGACTGCTCTCACCCCAACCATGGACTGTTTACCCTCCTACCATCCGGGAGGCGCTACAGGTCTCTCCGTTGCCGAACCAGCAGGTCCAGGAACAGCTTCTTCCCGGCGGCTGTCACTCTACTCAACAACGTATCTCGGTGACTGCCAATCACCCCTCCCCCGGACACTTATTATTATTTATTCAAATCATTTGCTATGTCGCTCTTCCAGGGAGATGCTAAATGCATTCCGTTGTCTCTGTACTATACACTGACAATGACAATTCAAATTGAATCTGAATCTGAATCATCTCTGCAATTTAAAGCAACTTTTCAAACTTTTCCAAATTTGGATGCAAATTCATTGACATTAAACATTCACTCTCTGTCCATGGGTGTTGCCTAATCTGTCGAGTACTATTAACATAATCTATTTTTATGTCAGATTTCCTTCAACTGTAATATTTGGATTTTTTGTAAAGTCCCCAATTGCTGATTGAAATACTATGAAATGCTCACAACCCACACAATTAATGTGCCTTAAGACCACAGATCAAGACTATTCCAGAGTGAATGTGTAAACTCCACAATGACAGTGAAGATCAGTACTAAGCCAAGATCAATGGAGTAATGCAGATAGAAAATTGTATTGAAATCAGTTGGATGAATTATACACATCTATATGATATGTGACTGGAGATGAATTTCTAGACAAACGATTCCCAAACTGAAAACGAAGAAAGGAAAGAAATCTGAAAGACGAATTGAAGGATTTCAGTATAGGAGTAAAGAGGTTCTTCTGCAGTTGTATAGGGCTCTGGTGAAACCACATCTGGAGTATTGTGTACAGTTTTGGTCTCCTAATTTGAGGAAGGACATCCTTGTGATTGAAGCAGTGCAGCGTAGGTTCACGAGATTGATCCCTGGGATGGCGGGACTGTCATATGAGGAAAGATTGAAAAGACTAGGCTTGTATTCACTGGAGTTTAGAAGGATGAGGGGATATCTTATAGAAACATATAAAATTATAAAAGGACTGGACAAGCTAGATGCAGGAAAAATGTTCCCAATGTTGGGCGAGTCCAGAACCAGGGGCCACAGTCTTAGAATAAAGGAGAGGTCATTTAAGGCTGAGGTGAGAAAAAACTTTTTCACCCAGAGAGTTGTGAATTTGTGGAATTCCCTGCCACAGAGGGCCGTGGAGGCCAAGTCACTGGATGGATTTAAGAAAGAGTTAGATAGAGCTCTGGGGGCTGGTGGAGTCGAGGGATATGGGGAGAAGGCAGGCACGGGTTTTTGATAGGGGATGATCAGCCATGATCACAATGAATGGCGGTGCTGGCTCGAAGGGCCGAATGGCCTCCTCCTGCACCTATTATCTATGTTTCTATGCAAGAATAGAGAGTACCTACAGCAACTTATGCTGAGTGAAGAAACTAGTATATACCCTAACAACAATAGGATGGACAGTGATGTTTCAGCAGAAATATATTTGCCGAGATTCTAATCCATAACACAATGTTGCTGTGCCTTATGCTTCTGATCAAGAACAGCTTCTTTCCCACAGTTATCAGGCAAGTGAATGGTATTCATGAGCTAGGGTGCAGTCCTGATCTTCCACCTTGCACATTTTCATAGTAATTATAACGCTATAATGTTGCAACACTATATTCGACACTCTGATAATTTGCTCTTTGTATCTGTTGTACTTGTGAATGACTATGACTTGATTGTACTCATTTGATTTGACTGGATAGCATGCAAACAAAACGTTTCACCCTATCTTGGTACACATAACATTAATAAATGGCCAGAGTGAGTCCCACCGCAAATTGGAGGAGCAACACCTCATATTTCGCTTGGGCAATTTACACCCCAACGGTATGAACATTGACTTCTCCAATTTTAGGTAGTCCTTGCTTTCTCCCTCTTTCCCCTCCCCTTCCCAGCTCTCCCACAGCCTCTTGTCTCCGCCTCTTCCTTTCTTCTTCCAGCCCCCCCCCCCCTCACTTCCACAGCAGCCTGAAGAAGGGTCTCGACCCGAAACGTCACAGATTCCTTCGCTCCATAGATGCTGCCTCACCCGCTGAGTTTCTCCAGCATTTTTGTCTACCTTCAATACTTATGTTAGTTGTTTTGAATGCCTACATTGCATTTGCCTTCCTTATTACCGATTCAACTTTCAAATTAATCTTTTGGGAATCTTGCATCAGCACTCCCAAGTCCTTTTGCACATCCAATTTCTGAATCCTTTTCACATTTAGAAAATAGTCTTATAAACCAAATTATATATATATATATATCTATATTACTAATTCTCTGTTCTTGACCGCTTTTGGCCGTCTGTGCTGCGATTTCTGAGAGAACGCCGCCACCTACGGCTGTCATTTTTGGACACCTCACTCAGAGCCCCCCTCCGCCGCATGTGTGCCGAGGATCTTTCCCGTCGATGAAAAATGTCAGAGATATTAATGTTTTTACAAAATTCACCATTCTCTCTGCTGCCCCTGCTGGAGGGAGGGGGAGGGACTATAAAACCAGGAAGTGGTGTACCTCAATTAGTCTCTCCTCTCCTCTCCCCCCCTCTCCTCTTCTCCCCCCCTCCTCTTTCCCCCCCCCCTCCTCCCTTCCCTCTCCCCCCCTCTCCTCTCTCCCCCCCTCCTCTTCCCCCCCTCTCCTCCCTTCCCTCTCCCCCCCCTCTCTCTCTCTCCCCTCTTTTTCTCCCCTCCTCCCATCCATCCCCTCCCCCACTGACCCTCCTAAACCCCCCTCCCCTCCACACACCCCTACCCCCTTCCCTCCACCCTCCCTCCCCTCCCTGCTTCCCACCTCTCCCCCTCCCCTCACCCCCCTCTCAGCACACCCTCTCTCACCCCCCCTTTCTCTCTCCCCTCCTCCCCTCCATCCCCTCCCCTAAACCCCCTCCCCATCACACCCCCTACCCTCTTCCCTCCACCCTCCCCCCCCCGCCCTGCTCCCCCTCACCCCCCCTCTCAGCAGCGCCTCTCTCTCCCCCTCACTCTCACCCTCTCTCTCCTCCCCCACCTTTCCCCCCTCACCCCCCCTCCCCCTTCTCCCCCTTCTCCTCCTCTCCACCCCCCTATCCCTCTTGCCCCTCTCTCTGTGTGTATCTCTCTCT
Source organism: Amblyraja radiata (assembly GCF_010909765.2). NCBI lineage: Eukaryota > Metazoa > Chordata > Chondrichthyes > Rajiformes > Rajidae > Amblyraja > Amblyraja radiata. Next base: position 104,475,889 of record NC_045957.1, on the reverse strand, counting down.
CTCTGTCTCTGCCCCTTCTCTCTCTGCCCTCACTCTCTACACCCCCCCCCCCCTATGTAGAAAGACTGAATAGACTCGGCTTGTACTCGCTAGAATTTAGAAGATTGAGGGGGGATCTTATAGAAACTTACAAAATTCTTAAGGGGTTGGACAGGCTAGATGTAGGAAGATTGTTCCCGATGTTGGGGAAGTCCAGAACAAGGGGTCACAGTTTAAGGATAAAGGGGAAATCTTTTAGGACTGAGATGAGAAAAACATTTTTTACACAGAGAGTGGTGAATCTCTGGAATTCTCTGCCACAGAATGTAGTTGAGGCCAGTTCATTGGCTATATTTAAGAGGGAGTTAGATGTGGCCCTTGTGGCCAAAGGAATCAGGGGGTATGGAGAGAAGGCAGGTACAGGATACTGAGTTGGATGATCAGCCATTATCATATTGAATGGTGGTGCAGGCTCGAAGGGCCAAATGGCCTACTCCTGCACCTATTTTCTATGTTTCTATGTCACCCCCAGCCAACCAGAAAAATCCCCCCTTATTCCCAATCTTGACCTTCTGCCATTTAGCCAATCTTCTATCCATACTAGTATCTTCCCTCTAACACCATGGGCTGTCATCTTGTTTAGCAGCCTCACATGTGGCGCTTTATCAAACACCATATCGTTTAATTTACCATGACCAATGTCATAGACAGTTAACTAGGGTATACTGTAGGAAAGGTTTTGTCTTGTCTTTCAAACTACCAAACTTTACTTCTTCCATATATTGAAATACAAGTATAAAGATTCACAGGAAACTGTTTAGCATGCAGCATGTACCAAAGTCAGACAACTGAATTTTTAACAACGCCCAGGCATTAAACTGGCTTTGCAGATCAACCATCTGGTGTAGTACCCAGATGATATTTTATTTTCATTGACTTTGATGCAAAAAAGAATAAACAAGTTGAAGGTTCTGGCCTGTAACTAGAATCACAATTAATTTGAAATATTTACTTAACAGCAATTAGGCTTTGCAGCATTTAAAGAATGCATTAAAACAATTTCATTGCATAATCTCCTGATTAAAAAGCAAAGCTCACAGTCTGATACAAAATAACATAACCTCGTGAGATCCAAATTGCATGTATAAACTATATATAAATACGCTGACATCCATCAAGTATTATAGATGCAGAAAAATATTATTAGAATAGATAATAAATCACATTTTGTACTTAGAATGTTTTTCTTTGAACTTGTTTCAATGGAGTACAATGTGAAGAGATGAAAATGTTTGAACAGTAAATTAATTAAAAAATCCTTTGACACAATCTCATCAACATTTCACTTTTCAAGCATAGAATAAAATATGTTAAGGCTCACAGGCGCACCATAGTTTGTGGCAGAAATATTCATGTAATGCTCTAAGGGCCAATAAAAATATTGAGTAATGTGGTGGTTCTGAAGCCCGTTGACTTACAACACGTGGCATTTGCAGCAGGTTAGAAATAGTTTCCTTCTATTTTTGTTGTTAAATTCCACTACCAGTTAGTCATGCCACAGGGTGGGAAATGTGCCAATGACGAGGGAATATCAACACTCATTATCCTTTTCTGCACTGATTGTCCAATGGTATTTTTTCTATTTATCCCTTAATTCAGGATGTGGCCAGCATTTATTACCCAATCCTCACTGTCCCTGAATTGTGAGACCAGGACAGATGTGTCCACAGCTGTGACTCTGAAGTCACACTTGACTAGACCAGGTGAAACGGTCTGTAAAGGATATGAGTGAACCCCATGGCTTTTTATAACAATTCAGGTGGTTTCTTTGTCATTATTACTAATTATTATTTAAATTCCATATTTTTTGCTATATTTAAATTTCTCAGCTGCCATGGTGGGATTTCAACCCAGATCACTGGATAATGAGTCCAGGCCTCTGCATTACTAAACATTGTAAACATTGTACCATCACAATACAGTCATGACCAATTGCATAACCAATCTCAGGAGTGAGATACCCGAGGTATGTTGGCAGCCAGTTTTACTTGTCATGTGGCTCTGAGGACTGTTGATGAACTGGTTCCTGCACAAGGCTGACTGAAGTGGTCCACATGGATGTTAGAGAGTCAGAGAGTCATACAGCACAGAAACAGTCCCTTCCATCCAACTTGTCCATGCTGCTCAAGATGCCGCATCTCAGCTGGTCCTATTTACCCACATTTGGCCCATATCCCTCCAAACCTTTCCTATCCATGTACCTATCGACCGTCTTTTTAAATGCCACTAGACCAAGTGCAGACCCGTTGGGTCTGTTTCCCCAACGCGCGTTTGCAGGGGGGGGGGGGGGGCTGCGGCATCACACTCACACTAACCACCCCCAAACACACAGGCGGGGGGAGGGGGTGAGAGGGAGACGGGGTGGGGAGAGAAGCGGGGAGGGAGGGGAGAGGGGCCGGAGAAAAGGGGAGAGATTGGGGAGGAAGATGAGAGCGGGGTGGGGGAGAGGGAGGAGGAGGAGAGTGGGGAGTGGTAGGTGAGCGGGGAGGTAAGGAAAGGGGGTAGAGGGGTAGGGGGGTGGGAGAGGGGATGTTAGAGGTGGAGGGAGGGGGTGAAGGGAAGAGAGGGCTTTGGGGAAGGGAGGGGGGGATAGAGAGGGAGGGGGAGGGAGAGAGGTGGGGGAGGGGGAGGGAGAGGGGAAGAGTGGGGAGATGGGGGTAGCGGGGAGTGGTGCAAGAGAGAGGGGGAGGGGGTGGGGGGAGATGGGGGTCAAGAGGGGTGGGAGAGGGGGGAGAGAGGGGGTAGGAGGGGAGGAGGAAGAGGGGCGACGAGAGAGGGAGATGGAGAGGGGAGAGATGGTGGAAGGGGAAGAGGAGAGAGGGGTGGGGGAAGGGGAGAGAGGGAGGAGGGGGGGAGGAGGGAGGGGAAGGAGGAGGGAGAGGGGGAAGAGTGTGGAGGGAGGGGGAGAGTGGTGGGGGGAGGGGGAAAAGTGGGGAGGGACGGGGAGGGGAAGAGTGAGAGGGGGAGAGTGAGGGTCGGAGAGGGGCAGGGGGGGTGGTGGAAGAGGCGGAGATGGGTAGGAGGGAGAGGTGGGGGGAGAGAGGGAGAGGAGAGAGAGGGGGAAAGGGAGGAGGAGAGAGGGGTGGGGGAAGGGTGAGTGAGGGCGGGGGAGGGAGGGGGATAAGAGGGTGGGGGAGGAGGAGAGAGGGAGAGGGAGAGGGAGGGGTGGGGGATGGGTGGTGGGGGGGAGATAAGTGGAAGAATGGGGAGTGAGGGGAGAGGTGTAGGGGTGAGTGGTGGAAGAGGGACAGGGGTAGGGGGAAGGGGGTGGGGGGAGAGAGGGAAGGGGTGGGGGAGAGAGGGAAGGGGGGTGGGGGAGAGAGGTGTGGCCCTCACTCCAGCTCCAGGCTCTGCTCCAGCCCAGTCTCTGCTCCAGCCCAGGCAGCAGCCTCCCCACCAGGCGCTGGGCGACGGACATGGACTGGAGGGAGGCGCTGGGCGGGGATCTACCTGAGGACCCTGAGCGAGGCGGCGGGCGGGCGGGCGTCGAACCGGGCTTGGCCCGCGGCAGCAGCCTCCCCACCAGGCGCCGGACGCGAGCGAGGATGTGGACGGGCGTGGACCCCAAGCAAGGCCGTGGCGGGCGGGCTTCTGCAGAACTTTCTGGATATTTCTGAGCTCCATGGGCTCGCATACTCGGTGCTTCAGACCCCGAGTACGGGGAGGGGGGGGGGGGAGGGAGAGGGTGGAGTGGGGGCGAAGTGGGGGTGAAGGGGGGAGAGGAGGGGGAGGATGGGTGAGAGAGGTGAAGTGGGGGGGAAAATCTCTGATGGGGGAGGGAGGGGGGTGTTGTTACCGAACTGAACTCACTGTGGAATGAATTCAGTGAAAGCGGCGGTTATAGAGTGTGAGGCCTCGCATCCTCGGCACTTCTGAGACGCCGGCTCTGTCGCGCTGGCTGTTCCCCCACTGCTGGAAAAGCAGCGGTTGAAGATGCGATGTTTGGCTTGAGGCAGCGTGACAGAGCCGGGCCGGGCACCAGCGGCAGGGAAAAATGTTGGCGTTTTTGGAGCAGAGGTGGGCGTCAGCAGCCGTTATGGTCGCTGGCCAGCAGGAGGCGACACAATGAGTGAGTGGGGGGGGGGATGATGGAGTTTCATGACGGAGTGCTGGCGGACCAATGAATCAAAGGCCGAATCTGGCACCCACAAACACACACACACACAGTTTTTATAGATAGATTATAATATTTGCCCCAACTATTTCATTGGCCAGCTCGTTCCATATAACCACCATCTTCTGAGTGAAAAAGTAGTTCCTCGGGTTCACATTACATCTTGCTCCACTCACCCATATGTCACTCTCACTCTCCCATATCCCACTCAAACATATAACCTCTTGTTTCTGATTCCTTCATCCTGGGTAAATGAATCTGTGCATTTACCCTATCTATTCCCCAAATGATTTTATGCACCTCTATAAGATCACCCCTAAGCCTTCTGCACTCCAAGGAATATAGTCCTAGCCTGCCCAACCTCTCCCTATAGTTTAGCCCTGCAAGTCCTGGCAACATCCTCGGAAATCTATTCTGCACTTTTTCCAGTTTAATGACATCCTTCCTATAGCTGGGTGACCTCCTTCATAAAGCTAGGTAATCAAAACTGGCTGCATGGAGGATATTCAGTGTGTTTGGGGTGGAGGGGTGCATGGGTAAATTAGAGCCATGCAGGCTCTGGCAGCACAGATTTTTAGTTTAGTGTGGTGATACAGAATGGAAACGGTCCCTTCGGCCTACCAAGTCCACACCGACCATCGATCACCTATTCACACTAGATCAATGCTACCCACTTCCTCATCCAGTCCCGACACACTAAGGGCAATTTACAGAAGCTTATTAACCTAAAAAAAAACATGTCATTGGTATGTGGGAGGAAATCAGAGCACCTGGAGAAAGCACATGTTGAACGTGCGAACTCCACACAGTTCACCTGAGGTGCGGATCTAAGCCAGGTCTGCTGCTACGAAGCAGCAACTCTATCAGGTGCACCACTGTGCCACACACTGGAGTGGAGTGCTTATAATGAAATAGAAAGGTAATTCTGACCTATTCTGCTGTAGTTATTATTGTGGCCTTGTCAAACATAAGGGTTCACACTACACGTTACGAATCCCAGCTGTGGAGACACTGGTATCGTTGTCTCGTTGTAGGACATTGATCATTCTTTTAATCTGGATTTTTAACTTATGTATTGTGTTTAAAAAAATATATAATTCATGATGCTTTAATGTGATATACTAAGATTTTATATGTACTTTATGATATTTTTTAATATGCAATGCATTTTTTTAATGTAATGTTGCCCCTTGTCTGGACCTCGAGTCCGTAATAAAGTTTATTACTATTATTATTATTATTATTAGTATGCAGGGGTCCCTTTGACCACTGTTTTCACTGCTTTGTGTAAAGATGCTTTGAGTTAGTTGAAATGGACATTGGGATCCCAGAGGGACATTGGGCATCGATTTAAATAAGAGAGCAAGCCAGCCATTTCAAGCTCCATGCATGCATCGTCTGGCACACGCTGGGAGGAGGATATTTTCAAATTTTGTTTGCCTGCTGCTGAATTTTTCTGTGTAAACAGACAGTAATCATATGAAAATCATGGAAACAAGCCAACCAACTGTAATGCATACGAATTTTCGTCGACCATGAAATGAATTCCAAGTTGAATCTTGCTTATTCTGGCACCCATTTGACAAGCTTGAATTCATCCCAATGTTCTATTTTTGAGGATGGAAGTCAGGCTTTGTGGTCATTCTTTCCAAGACTATATACTTACAGTATTAATATCTGTTTACAATTTAACATCTATATAAAATTATTAACTCTGATGAGCATATTACTCGTCTAACTGAAAATAAATAGAAGATAATATGGAATAGGTGACATTTAGGGTTGAGACTAAAGAAGGGTCTCAACCCAAAACGTCACCCATTCCTTCTTTCCAGAGATGCTCTCTGACCCGCAGAGTTACTCCAGCTCTTTGTATCTATCTACAGTTTAAACCAACATCTGCAGTTATTTCCTACATAATATGAATGGTGTGGGGGTGAGGGGTGAGGGGGTGGTGTGGTGGTATGGAGAGGTGGGGTAGGGGAGAGAGGGAGGGGTGGTGTGGGAGGGAGGGGGTGAGGTGGGGGGAGGGGTGGTGTGGGGGAGGGGTGGTGTGGGGGGAGGGTGTGGTGTGGGGGGAGGGTTGGCGTGGGAGGGGAAGAGGGGGGTGTGGGGGGAGGGGGTGGTGTGGGGGGGAGGGGGTGGTGTGGGGGGAGGGTTGGCGTGGGAGGGGAAGAGGGGGGTGTGGGTGTGAAGTGGGACAGTGGTTGCGACAATAGGTGCAGGAGTAGGCCATTCAGCTCTTCGAGCCAGCACCGCCATTCAATATGATCATGGCTGATCATCCACAATCAGTACCCCGTTCCTGCCTTCTCGCCATATTCCCTGACTCCACTATGTTTAAGAGCTCTATCTAACTCAATCTTGAAAACATCCAGAGAGTTGGACTCCACTGCCTTCTGAGGCAGAGAATTCCACAGATTCACAACCCTCTGTGAGAAAAAGATTTTCCTCATCTCCGTTCAACATGGCCTACCCCATATTTTTACGCTGTGGCCCCTGGTTCTGGACTCCCCCAACATTGAGAACATGTTTCCTGCCTCGAATGTGTCCAAACCCTTAATAATCTTAAATTTCAATAAGATACCCTCTCATCCTTCTAAATTCCAGAGTGTACAAGCCCAGCCACTCTATTCTATCAACATATGACAGCCTGTCATCCCAGGAATTAACCTTGTGAACCTTCGCTGCACTCCCTCAATAGCAAGAATGTCCTTCCTCAAATCTGGAGACCAAAGCTGCACACAATACTCCAGTTGTAGTCTCACTAGGGCCCTGTACAACTGCAGAAGGACCTCTTTGCTCGTATGCTCAACTCCTCTTGTTAGGAAGGCCAACATGCCATTCGCTTTCTCCACTGCATGCTTATTTTCAGTGACAGATGAACAAGGACCACCCGAATCTCGTTGTACTTCCCCTTTTCCCAATTTAACACCATTTAGATAATAATCTGCCTTCCTGTTTTTGCCACCATAGTGGATAAACTCACATTTATCCACATTAAACTGCATCTGCCATGCATCTGCCCACTCACCCAACCTATCCAAGTCACCCTGCATCCTCATAGTATCCTCCTCACAGTTCACACTGCCACCCAGCATTGTGTCATCTGCAAATTTGCTAATGTTACTTTTAATCCCTTCATCTAAATCATTAATGTATATTGTAAATAGCTGCGGTTCCAGCACCGAGCCTTGTGGTACCCCACTAGTCACCGCCAGGCATTCTGAAAGGGACCCGTTTATCCCTACTCTTTCTTTCCTGTCTACCAACCATTTGGGGTGAAAAAAGAATGTGAATGTTTTGAAAACTGAAGTCAGTACCCTACCCCCAATACCATGTGCTCTAATTTTGCCCACTAATCTCCTATGTGGGACCTTATCAAATGCTTTGTGAAAGTCCAGGTGCACTACGTCCACTGCCTCTCCCTTGTCCATTTTCCCAGTTACATCCACAAAAAATTCCACAAGATTAGTTAAGCATGATTTCCCCTTCGTAAATGCATGCTGAATCGTACCGATCCTATTACTGCTACCCAAATGTGCCGCTATTTCTACTTTTATAATTGACTCCAGCATCTTCCCCAACACCGATGTCAGGCTAACTGGTCTATAATTTCCTGTTTTCTCTCTCCCGCCTTGCTTAAAAGGTGGGATAATATTAGCTATCCTCCAATCCACAGGAGCTGATCCTGAATTTATAGAACATTGGAAAATGATCACCAATGCGTCCATGATTTCGAGAGCCATTTTCTTAAGTACCCTGGGATGCAGACTTACAGGCCCTGGGGATTTATCAGCCTTCAGTCCCTTCAGTCTACTCAACACCATTTCCTGCTTAATGTGACTTTCTTTCCTGCCTAATGTGAATATAATGCTAGTGGGATGTGCTACCAGACCAATGTATAGTTTCAATAATCCCAGAAGAGACACGGCACAATGCAAAGCAACAAAATCACAGATCATCCAATGGGAAACGTCAATAATGCTGCAAGTTGTGCATTTGTGGCACACTCTGACTCATCACAATTAGCTAATTTAGTTATCTATAGAAATACCTTCCTAGAGTCTAAAAGCTGCATGTCCATCATCTCCTGTGGATGGAAGGCTGCCAACAAACACTTGCACTGATAAATGACAGGAGAGATTGTTTCTAGTTTCTTCTGGGTAAATTAAACAATTCCCAAAGCTAACCTATCTGACTTCCTTGGCTGATCTCATGCAATGATTATCTCATTCACCGTATATCATTTTGTAGGCTCTGCTATAAATCATCTTGTTTATTACATTTCATTATGTCTCTCAGTTGGCATTAATTAAACATTCCATTCAAATAAGCTGACACCGGTCCCAAAATTATAATTCCACTGCACAAACATGAAAAAGACAACAGTCACAAAATGTTTTTTATAATGGATTTAAATGTTCTTACCGTGTTGCTATGAGCTGTTTCATATTAGTGGAAATATTTTCATTGAATTTTGTTTGAATATCCATACAATATCTCTTGGCAAAAATATCCAAATTCTGGTATTATTGTTTTGCTATCATAAATTCACACCTCTGATGTTATTTAATGGTTTCAAAATTGTTCTAAACTTGCATACTTGTATTTACAATTTTACCTGTATTTTAAGCAAATCACCAGTTAACAAAGGGCACACTATTTGTAAATGCTGGGTTTATCTTTGCATCAGAAAATAGGCTTGAGCTATTTTAATTAACAGGTCTTGTTAATTAATGGATAACCCCACTTTTTAAAAAGGGAGGGAGAGAGAAAACGGGGAATTACAGACCAGTTAGTCTAACGTCGGTAGTGGGGAAACTGCCTACGTCAGTTATTAAAGATGGGATAGCAGCACGTTTGGAAAGTGGTGAAAGTGGCAAAGTCAGCATGGATTTATGAAGGGTAAATCATGTCTGACGAATCTTATAGCATTTTTTGAGGATGTAACTGGTAGAGTGGATAAGGGAGAACCAGTGGATATGTTATATCTGTACTTTCAGAAGGATTCGACAAGGTCCCACATAAGAGATTAGTATACAAACTTAAAGCACACGGTATTGGGGGTTCAGTGTTGATGTGGATAGAGAACTGGCTGGCAGACAGGAAACAAAGAGTAGGAGTAAACGGGTCCTTTTCAGAATGGCAGGCAGTGACTAGTGGGTACCGCAAGGCTCAGTGCTGGGACCCCAGCTATTTACAATATATATTAATGATTTGGACGAGGGAATTGAATGCAACATCTCCAAGTTTGCGGATGACACAAAGCTGGGAGGCAGTGTTAGCTGTGAGGAGGATGCTAGTAGGCTGCAAGATGACTTGGATAGGCTGGGTGAGTGGGCAAATGCATGGCAGATGCAGTATAATGTGGATAAATGTGAGGTTATCCACTTTGGTGGCAAAATCAGGAAAGTAGACTGTTACCTGAATGGTGGCCGATTAGGAAAAGGGGAGATGCAACGAGACCTGGGTGTCTTGGTACACCAGTCATTAAAAGTAGGCATGCAGGTGCAGCAGGCAGTGAAGAAAGCGAATGGTATGTTAGCATTCATAGCAAAAGGATTTGAGTATAGGAGCAGGGAGGTTCTACTGCAGTTGTACAGGTTCTTGGTGAGACCACACCTGGAGTATCGAGTACAGTTTTGGTCTCCTAATCTGAGGAAGGACATTCTTGCCATAGAGGGAGTACAGAGAAGGTTCACCAGACTGATTCCTGGGATGTCAGGACTTTCATATGAAGAAAGACTGGATAGACTCGGCTTGTACTCGCTAGAATTTAGAAGATTGAGGGGCAATCTTATAGAAACTTACAAAATTCTTAAGGGGTTGGACAGGCTAGATGCAGGAAGATTGTTCCCGATGTTGGGAAAGTCCAAAACAAGGGGTCACAGTTTAAGGATAAAGGGGAAATCTTTTAGGACTGAGATGGGAAAAACATTTTTTACACAGAGAGTGGTGAATCTCTGGAATTCTCTGCCACAGAATGTAGTTGAGGCCAGTTCATTGGCTATATTTAAGAGGGAGTTAGATGTGGCCCTTGTGGCTAAAGGGATCAGGGGGTATTGAGAGAAAGCAGGTGAAGGATACCGAGTTGGATGATCAGCCATGATCATATTGAATGGCGGTGCAGGCTCGAAGGGCCGAATGGCCTACTCCTGTAGGCACCTATTTTCTATGTTTCTATGTTAACATGCTGGTGTTATAGGTCTGGTTAGGTAAGGGCATAGGTTTCCGTCTCATAAATTCTAGGAGCAGAATTAAGCCATTAGGCCCATCAAGTCTACTCCGCCATGGCTGATCTATCTTTCCCTCTCAACCCCATTTTCCCGCCTTCGCCCCATAACTCCTGACACCCTTACTAATCGTTTGTTTGATTGATTGAAAGATATAGCATGGAATCAGGCCCTTTGGCCCACCGAGTCCATGCCGACCATCTATCACTTGATCACTGCTTGTTTTCCTACAATTCCGGTTCCAATGGTGAGTCCTTGACAAAAATGTTGACTAATTCTCTCCCCACAGATGCTGACTGACTGGTTAAGTTTTTCTGCCAATTCTTGCTCATGTGTTAGATTCTGGTGACATCAGATACCTTCATGGATGAGCTTGTGTAATTAAACAAAAACTAAGCAACAAACTAAACGTTAATAATAAATGCTGCAGTTTTTAACGTTGTCAATGCTTTGTGATCACTTAGGAGGCAGTTCTTAACTCAGAGAGCAGTTTGAACATGGCACTGACTATCACAAAAGATACATTTGAGGTAATTAGATTAGGCACTTTCAAAAGGAAGCCATCTTAGTGCACCAGAAAAAAAATACGCTGAATGCAAAAGGCTAGGGTGTGAAGAGACTTGAAGTGCTACAATTTCACTGGGTTTGAAATGCCCCATATTTGTGCTGGAAATCCTTTTGATTTTATGTAATTAATTCGATAGATTGTTGGCAAAAACAAAATCAATTTCTGTGATTTCCTCTGGAAACCAGGGATTACAGGAGTCCTGGCTATGACTTATGAATCGTCATTAGACACAGGTGAGGTGCCAGGAGACTGGAGGGTGGAAAATGTTGTGTTTCTATTAGGAATGGATGCAAAGAAAAACCTGAGGCCTGTAGACCTGTAAACCTAAGATCTGTAAAGGAAAAGTTACCGGAGAGAATTCTGAAAATCAGACCCTATATTATATTATACAGTATAATGTCAATAATAGGTAAATACAAACTTCTCTAATAACACTTTCAGTCTTGTTTCCAGCCTGGCCATTGAACCTGTTGGTATGTTTAAAAAATGATGAAGCGAAATGTTAACTCTATTTCCCCCTCCACAGTTGATGCCACACCCGCTGGGTATTATTAGCATGCTTTATCTCTATTTAAGAACTCCAGCATTTAAAGTAGTCTGCTTTTGTATTCATCTCGGAGTAGGGTAGAGCATTTCAAGATTGCAAGTTTAGATATCCAGCAATGGATAAGGACTCGACAAAAAGTCATAAGGTCTTCCTCTCACTTTTGTTCAAGTAAACCATTTCCTGCTGTTCACAGCTAAGCTAAGCTCCATTTACACAGTAGTGGAGTAAAGGGCCTACTTACCCTCCAGCTCGATGATTACTTACTGAACTAGGCACTGCAGAAAATAATAATTTCCTGACTTCATTGGTTTTCTCTGCACAATCCTGTCTAACACTCAATTCAATTTCTTTAGCATTTTCTACATAACATAATTGTATATCCGTTTTATTTCTAGTTGTGGATAGTGATGGTGCCTTTGATTTTATTATCAACCTTCTCTATTTTAGATGGATTCTGGCAAGCATGGGGGAGGATAGCTGAAGTATTAAATGCAGTTGAAAACTTCAATTTCTTGCTTCAACTATTAGATTCAGAATAAAATTAGATTGGAAATAGGAAAGGGATCACTTTGGATAATTTATGGGGTGATTTCTCTGATCAAATCAAAGCATTCCTCATAATGTACAATTATAACTGTGAATGTAGAGCCTTGGGTTACCATAACACAATCACAGCTGTAAAAATTAAAATGTCCTTTATTGCTTAAAAGGGTCCACAGTTTTTTAGTGGATAGATTTTCATTTTACAGAGCAGCACACTCAGTGAGCTGAGATCAATATCACAACTCCCTGTGAAGCCATAAATACTGATGAAAACTTGTGTACTGGTCAGAGAAATTAATCCCACTACATTCACTTACTTAACAGCTGACAGTGACTTAAATGATCAAGAATTCAGAAAGCAATATATTTGACTTTTTTTTGGCTTTTTACAATCACCAATTCTACATGCCAGTAACTGGTTAGTGAGCAACGATGCTGTAATACATTTGAATAGAATGTAATATAAAACTGAATAAATTCAGAGCATCAATATTTCATTTTTACAAGATAAAATAGAGTTATAACCTCATAAATTCACATTCTAGCATGTTGACATTTAATTCTCCAACCATACATGTATGGAATAATAAATTCATGTCAACAATTCTTCACGTGAGATACAGCGACACTTTGTTCAAAACACTCATTTTCCGAGCATTCTTCAAAACATGAATAACTCATTTGTTAATTTAAAACAACATCAAATTGTGTTGTTAACAGCAAATGTCTATCGTTAAAATCACGGCATTTATCAAGGTTCCAAAAATAAATTAAATTCATCTCAGAATTTACTTATCTTAGGAAAAAATGAATGGTTGATCCATTGGATTGCCATATTCAGCAAGTATAATCAATCATTAAGTACTTGTTATGTCAATGTCAACATTCAAACATTCAGACTACAGAATCTACAGTATGATGCCAATTATGCTCACCAGCTCAATAAACGAACCACACACCACAAAATATGCATTACTTTAAAAGTATCTGGAGCAGATGGGATCAACAATTGTTCACATGGCAGGTAATTTTCATTTTGCTTTTCACAACTCCTGAAAGTAGCAACCATATGTTAACAACAAATGATGGATGACCCTAAATACCACAGCTAACAATTCACTTCTGCATGCCTGGACTTCTAATGCTGGCTAGCTACCTGGCTCCACATCTGCCTTGAAACCAAGTGATTGAATGCTTACTACTTCACCAGACCATCTGGAATAGCCATTGGATGTGGAGATTTTGTTCCACTTTGATCTCCTTAAGCCAGGAATGCAGAGACCATGTGTGCCACTTCTTAGGTTCAGATCTCTGACTTTCATTCTAACCAATGCTCATTCTTTGCATTGTTGAGCACCTGCCTGGAACATATGGGCAGAAGATTAAGTGGCATGAAAGTGCGCATCACCAAACTCAGGAACAATAACTTCCCCTCTGTCATCAGGCTTCTGAATGGTCCTTCCATAAACTAGGATATTGTCTGCTGAACTTCTACACCATTGCACACATTGGACTCTGTCTCTGGGACTACTGCTCTGCAATATTGAGAACTATATTATACACTCTGTATCTTCCTCCTTGCTCTACCCATTGTAATTGAGTTTGACTTGATTGCATTTATGTGTAGTATTATCTCATCTGATTACATGCAAAACAAAGCTTTTCACAATACTTCAACCTAAACCTAAACCTATTTTCAATCAGTTGGTTAACTGATTCTTCTGATCTGCTGTTTATTGTGAAGAGCATTAATTTCAGTCATTCAGGCAAAGATGAACCCCTTGCACAAAGTAACACTTCAAATGGAGGAAAATTAGAAGATGTCAATAATAATAATAATAATGGATGGGATTTATATAGTGCCTTTCTAGAATACTCAAGGCGCTTTACATCGCATTATTCATACAGTCCTCAGTCACACTCGGTGGTGGTAAGCTACTTCTGTAGCCACAGCTGCCCTGGGGCAGACTGACGGAAGCGTGGCTGCTAATCTGCGCCTACGGCCCCTCCGACCACCACCAATCACTCACACACATTCACACACAGGCAAAGGTGGGTGAAGTGTCTTGCCCAAGGACACAACGACAGTATGCACTCCAAGCGGGATTCGAACCAGCTACCTTCCGGTTGCCAGCCGAACACTTAGCCCATTGTGCCATCTGTCGTCCTGTGGCATTACAGGGGAATCCAGCAGACACCTGGTATAACTGATCAATTGAAAATCACCAGAGTTGTCAAACTCCATGTCAGATTTTTGGATAAATTTGCAAGCAGCAAGTGTGATACCTCACTCAACAAGAACATATCATTGGATAATTGGGTATAAAGGTGAAACGTACATGCAGCAGAGTGTTGTCAAATTTGCCCTTTTTAGTCAAATCACTATTTCAGGCCCTGATTATTTTAAGCATCTTCTTTAGTTTTGAATTCAGTAAATTACTGTATGTTTGCATTAGAAGATAATGTGATCAGGATTGCTGATACACAGTGAAGAACTGTGAAACAGTAATAAGACTGGAAACAACACCAAGTTGATTCATTTCAATTTCAGGAGCTGGGAATCGGAAACAGACTCCCTGACCTAAATCACTTCTTTAAGTGAGATTACATTCCTTCGCAGATAATAACACGGAGTATTGCTTCAGATAGCAAATCAGCAACTAAAGCTGCGAAATTGGATTAGAAATAAAATGTTGCCAGTTTTTATGTCCCAATAGTATAAAGAACAGTTTGCAGGTGTTTGTTCCACTTGCCCGTTGAAGGTTCTCCTGAGTGTAACAGAAGGCTGTGCAGTGGTGCAGCTGGTTGAGCAGCTGTCTCTCAGCACCGGAGATCCAGGTTCGATCCTGACCCAGATTCGTTAATCATGGATTGTCTTTCCGCTGACTGGTTAGCATGCAACAAAAGCTTTTCATTGTGCCTCAGTACACGTGACAATTAACTAAACTAAACTTCAAGGATGCTGTCCATGTGGAGTTTGCGCATTCTCCCTGTGACCGAGCGAGTTTCCTCTGGGTGCTCGTGATTAAATGGCAGCAGCTGATTGCAAGGGTTTGTGACCACATGCAGCCAATGGGCACTGAATTCTTCTCACAGATTCATAGAATCATACAGCAGGGAAACAAGCCTATTGGTCCAACTCATCCTTGCAGCCAAGAATGCCTCACTAAGCTGGTCCCAATTACCCACGTTCGACCCAAATTCCTCTAAACCCTTCCTATCCATGTATCTGCCCAGATTTATTTTAAATATTGTTATTGTACCTGTGTCAACTACTTCCTCCAACAGTTCATTTCATATACTTACCATTATCTATGTGAAAAGATTGCCCCTCCGGTTTCTTTCCCCTCTCACATTGAATTATGCTCTCTCATTCTAGCGACAAACCTTCTCTGCACACTTTCCAGATTAATGACAACTTTCCTATCACAGAAAGACCAAAACTGAGTACAATACTCCAAGTACGGCCTCACCAACGTTTTGTACAACTGTAACATAACTTCCAAACTTCCATAGTCAATTCCCTGACTGATGAAAGCCAATGGGCCAAAAGCCTTCTTCATCAACCTATTAATGTGTGATACCACTTTACGGGAACAATGTACCTGTATTGCTAGATCCCTCTGCTCTACAATACTCCCTAGTGCCCTATCATTCACTGTGAAGGTTGTGCCCGGGATGGACCTAAAATGCAACACCTCACACTTATCTGAATTAAGTTTTATTAGCCATTCATTGACTCCTTGCCCAGCCTATCAAAGTTCTGGTCTAATTCTTGAGATCCTTCTTCGCTGTCTGCAATACCACGTATTTTAATGTTATCTGCAACATATCGATCATGCCTTGCACAATTTCATGCAAGTCATTGATATAGATAACAAACAGCAATAGACCTAGCACCAATCCCTGCAGCACACCATCAATCATAGGTATCCTGTCCGATAAAAACTTTCCAACACTACCCTCTGGTTCCTAACGGGTGCAGCGACATCACAGTAATGTCAAACTTCTCCTCTCCCAACCTAGAATCCTTCTTTGGAAACTGCAAACGCTTCTACTCTCCAAGGGAATTTAACTCCTTTATTCTTGTTGGAGTTTACACCACCCCCCCCCCCCCCCCACCCTCCCCATACCTGCGTACGTGAAGCGCAAACGCAACTCGCTGACCAGGTAATGAGGGTAGAGAGTGACTTCCTGGACTCCATGGTCATTGTTTTGGGGGACTTTAACAAAGCTAACCTCAGCCGTGACCTTCCAAAATACAGACTTCATGTTACCTGCCCCACCAGCGGGGAGAGAACACTCGATCACTGTTACACGGCAATCAAGAACACATATCGCTCTGTTCCCCGGGCGGGTCTGGGTCTCTCTGATCATTGTCTAGTTCACCTTATTCCGACCTACAGGCAGAAACTAAAAGCTGCTAAGCCTGTGGTCAGAACAACGAAAAGGTGGACAAGCGATGGCCTTGAGAACCTACAATCCTGCTTTGACTGCATGGATTGGAATGTGTTCAGGGTAGCAACCACAAGCCTCGATGAGTATGCAGACACTGTATCATCATATGGCAGCATTTGTGAGGACAGTTGCATTCCAACTAGGACCCGGACCTGGTTCAACAACAAAAAGGCCTGGTTTACTGCAGAACTCAGACAGCTCCAACAGTCTAAAAAAGAAACCTACATGAGCGTGGATGCAGACCTCTACAGGCAAGCAAAGTACAAGCCGAGAAGAGGAATCAGAGCTGCCAAGAAAAGGTACTCTGAGAAGTTCAGGAGCAAGTTCTCAGCTAGTGACTCTTCTTCAGTTTGGAAGGGCTTGCAAGAAATCACCAGCTACAAGAGGAAAGCCCCCCGCTCTTTGGACAATCATCTGATGACCAACGAGCTGAATGAGTTCTACCGCAGGTTTGACAAGCAGAAACATAACCCTGGCAACCCCTCCCCCCCCTCCCCAACCAACACAGCCAGACCCAAAGACTGGACCCTTCTACACCCACTCTTCCCCAATAACCACTTCACACCTACTTAAAGCAAGACTCCAGACTGAAAGAATGGAACCTTTCCCACCCCAACCAACACTTCACACCAACTCACAGCCTGACCCCAGTCTGCAAAGACTGGAACCTTCTACACCCACTCCTCCCAATCACCATTTCACACCTATTTAAAGCATGACTCCAGTCTGAAAAGACCCATTCCCACCCACCCCTCACCAATCACCACTTAACACCCAATTACAGCCTGCCTGCAAAAGACTATGGCCTCGTCCACTACCCACACCCTCCGTGCTGCACAACATCACTTCTCCATCATCAACAATAAGAATAGAGAAAGTGGAGAGGCTGTTCAGAAGACAGAAAAGCCGGAAATCTCCAGGACCTGACAATATTTCCCCCTCTACTCTCAATCTCTGTGCCGAACAATTGGCACCGGTCTACACAGACATTTTCAACCAGTCCCTGCAAACCTGTACTGTCCCTGCCTGCTTCAAAGTCTCTACTATTGTTCCTGTACCCAAAAAGGCAAGGATTACTGGTCTTAACGACTACAGGCCTGTCACACTGACCTCTGTAGATATGAAGACCCTTGAAAGGCTTGTGCTGGCCAAGCGGAAACATGTCGCAAGCCCCCTGCTGGACCCTCTGCAGTTTGCATATCGGGCCAATTGATCTGTGGATGATGCAGCCAACCTGGGTCTGCACTTCATCCTCCAGCACCTACACCACCAGGGGACCTATACAAGGATTTTGTTTGTTAATTTTAGCTCTGCATTCAACACCATTGTGCCAGAGCTACTACACTTCAAATTTTCCAAGTTGACTGTGCCGGAACCCCTCTGTCGGTGGATCACCAGCTTCCTGACAGACAGGAAGCAGCATGTGAGGCTGGGAAAGCACATAATGGACCCGCAGACCCTCAGCATAGGAGCACCGCAAGGTTGCGTACTCTCCCCTCTCCTCTACTCTCTCTACGCCATTGACTGCACGTCCACTGACTCCTCTGTCAAGCTTCTCAAGTTTGCGGATGACACAACCATGATTGGACTGATTCAGGATGGGGAGGAATCTGCCTTCAGACAGGAAGTGACACAGCTGGTGTCCTGGTGCCATCGCAACAACCTGGAGCGCAATGCTCTTAAGACGGATTGATTGTGGACTTTAGGAGAGCTCCTCCTCCCCTCACCCCACTCATCATCAACAACACCACAGTCACATCTGTGAAGTCTTTTAAGTGCTTAGAACCATCATCTCCAAGGACCTTAAATGTGGGGCCACCATTGACTCCACAGTCACAATCTGCCACAGGCAATGATGGTCTAATTCTATATGGCCATCTTAGAGTCTGTCCACACCTTCTCCATCATGTTCTGGTTTGCTCAGTCACCAACCACGACATCCGGAGACTGTAGCGAATCGTCCGATCAGCTGAGAAGGTTATTGGCTGCTACCTTCCCTTCATTGACAAATTGTACGCTGCAAGGTCCAGGAAGCGAGCGGGTAAGGTCATCTCTGACCCCTCTCACCCTGGCCACAAACTCTTTGAATCACTTCCCTCTGGAGGGCGACTCCGGATTGTCAAAGTTGCCACACCCAGAAATAAAAACAGCTTTTTTTGTCGCAAGCCCCCTGCTGGACCCTCTGCAGTTTGCATATCGGGCCAATTGATCTGTGGATGATGCAGCCAACCTGGGTCTGCACTTCATCCTCCAGCACCTACACCACCAGGGGACCTATACAAGGATTTTGTTTGTTAATTTTAGCTCTGCATTCAACACCATTGTGCCAGAGCTACTACACTTCAAATTTTTCAAGTTGACTGTGCCGGAACCCCTCTGTCGTAGTAGTAGCTCTACTCAATAACCAAAAATCTGTAGCCTCCTTGTGATATGACATTTTATTTAATTCACATGTTTAATCAATAACGTTTTATTATTAATGTTTATTGTTTTATGTGTCATTCTGTCACTGTATGTCATGTTGATACTTGCGGGTGGAGCACCAAGGCAAATTCCTTGTATGTGAATACTTGGCCAATAAACATACTAATTCATTCATTCTTTCATTCATTCAACCTGAAGCCAATTCTAGTTATGAACACAAAGTGCTGGAGTAACTCAGTGGGTTTGTCAACATCAATGTACGTAGCATTTGAAAAGTGGGAATAATGCGTGAATGTCAAATTTATGAAATTGTACAATTCACAAACAGGCCCTTCAGCCCATCAATCCATGCCAACTTTTTTGCCCAACTGCAGCAATCCCATTTACCCACTTTAGGACTGCATCGTTCTATACTTGCCTATTTAAATGTATGTCCAATTGCCTCTTAAACACAGAAACTGTAACTGTACCTTGATACACGTGACATTAATAAATTAAACCAAACTAAACAGAGTGAGGACGAGCAGTTCTAATGATGAGTTTAGAGTTAATCTTAAAAGTAGAAGAAAACAAATTGCAATGGGCACTAAGCCCATCCATCTCAGCACGATATTATAGTTCAACTGCATTTCAGCACTTGTGCACTCAACCATGATGCAGTATCTGATGGCCAACATCTTAGCTGACACTGCAGCCAAAGTGAAAGATGCCAAATGTCTGAGGGCTGCAGTGAATGCTCAAACATATACCTTGATTACACATACTGCTGCTATCATGGGTCTGCACAACAACATTCAAAGGGACTCTGAAAATGTCAGACCATTCCATCAGCTAGACCAGTAGAGTTACCGTCTCAAGGTGGGGGCTGTGTGACTACAGCATGAATCTGTTGTCCTGTCTTCGAATGACAGCATTCTTCATCTCAACACTGTCTCCTTGCTGCCTTCTGTCAACCCTGCAGCTCAGTCCGATGATGCTCATGGTGGGGCAGCACAGTCCAAAGTCAAGCCTTCTGGGCTCAAAGCCAAACTCCGATGAGGGGTCTTGGACATGAAACATTAACTGTGTTTCTCTTCCCACAGATGGGGCCTGGCATGCTGCTTCTTTCCGGCATTTTTTATTTTTAAATTAGATTTCCAGCATCTGCAGTTTCTTTGTATTCATGGGCTCATAGATACTTGAGAGTTATCTACAGCCTCCACAACTGCAATATGGCACTGTGCAAGAAGGAACTAAGATAGATTACACCTAAGATAGACACAAAAATGCTGGAGTCACTCAACGGGTCAGAAAGCATCTCTGGAGATAGGAATAGGTGACGTTTCGGGCTGAGACCCTAATGGTACTCATATATCACGAATGCTTTAGTCAACGTAGAACAGTACAATGGCCCATAATGTCCATGCTGAACATGATGCCAGGATAAACTAACACGTAACCAATCTTCCTCCCATTCTCTGCTTATCCATGTGCCTGACTAATTGCCTCTTAAACATCACAATAGTAACAGCCTCCATCACCATCCCTGGTAGCACATTCCAAGCACTGTGTAAAAAACTTGCCCTGCACAGCTCTTTTAAATGTTGCCCCTCTCATCTTAAAGCTAAGCCCTTTCTTCTTTGACATTTTCTTGCTGGGATGAGGGAGCACAATATAGGAGTGCTATGACAGAAAAGAATGGCTCAAGCGACTGCTTTCTTCTCGTATAGATTTTTCAAGGTTTTTTTGTTGGATGAATGAATAGTAGATGTATAAAAGTTGGAAATGTTGAAACTGCATTGGTGTATAATCTGTCATGGTGTCTAAATGGCAATATAGTAGCAGCAGAAGCAAGGTTGATGGAAGATTAGAAATTGTTCGGTGCTACGCAACGGGTCAGAAACGATTCTGGGCGAGGCTCCCCCTCGACAAAGATTTCTCTTGCACCATGCTGAGGATCAAAGGAATAGCCCTGTCATAATTTGTGCACTCAATTGCCTTTCATTTATCATCTTCGAAGAGTCAAAGCGGATAGGCGAAATCATTAACCTGAGAATCATGGTAAGTTAATTACAGACAGGATCAAGGTAGGGAGAGCGGTCATGAGAATCGCAGCAGAATCGGAGAGATGGGAGACTGCTGTGGATTGTTCAGAGAGGAAATAGTGAATGGGGATTGCAATCAGGGTTGGGCTGAAAGCCAATCAGCAGTGAGGTTTGAGATGAGATAGAGCACAAAGAATAATCACTTAAGGGACATTTAAGCAGGTCTCAAACCTCCAGATCTGGATTGTTCTGTGTCTCATGCACCTTTCACAGTTTTTGTAGTTGCCAAAACATGAGTTCATCTCCATTTGATAGATAAATATCTGACAGATTAAGAAATTACTGGGGAACTTGCACAGAAGAGGCCAGATTCCAAGAACAAAGGGCATAAAGCAGAAATACCAGTGGACTTGATGACATATGAGGATAGAGAAATAGTTGGTTTTGATGAAAGGTCACTGACATGAAACATTTGTTTTCAACAGATCCCACAGATTTACAGCATCAGCGTTTTAACTTTTGACAGAAGAACATGGCAATAGGCAATATTATTTTCCATCTCTGATTATGAGCTGCATTACATTCCTCATACTACTCAAGTTGTGAGCTAAATTAACATAGCTATGGGTGATTTGACAAAGAGTTTTTTTAATTAGCACGAGAGTAAAATTCCATTACAGGGGGAGCAATTGGATTATTACTGAGTAATAGTCCTGTCCAGTTCACATCTGTACTCAGGAACACACCAATTAGACGCAGGATAGGTCACTTTGTTCCTCAAACTTCCTCTGCCATTAAATAATCTAATTGTTACCTCAGCTGTACATTCTTGCTTACCCCTTTGCTTATTACGAATCTGTTTCACTCTGCCTTAAAAATATTCAAACGCTGCTTCTCAGGTATTTGAGTAAAATGATTCTGACGTTCACAACTCTTTGAGAGAGAGAAAAAAATACATCTCATCTTGGTCTTAAATATTTTAAACAATGGCTCCTAGTTCTAGATTTCCCCAAAAGACAAAAAACACAAAAGCACCCTCACCACGTCCATCAAATTAAACCTCCCATCAGGATCTAATTTGGTTCAACAAAGTCCTCTCTCATTTTTAAATTTTTTAATGAATACATGCCTATCCTGGCCAAACTTCCCTCAAAAGACAACACATTCATACTGGGTATTGTTCTAGTGAACATTCTCCCAACTACTTCCAGCACCGAGTCCAATGCATAAGAAAGGAAGTGAAGATTCACAAAACTGGTTCCCCAGAGAAAGTAGGTTTGTGTAGGTTTGAAGTGGAGAGATTGAATAGACTGGTAACTATATTCAGTACAGTTTAGTAGAATAAAACATGATCATATTGAAACACAAAATTCTTAAACCGCTTGACAAAGAGCTAAAAGCAGGAAGATGTTTCCCGTAGGTAAGGAGTTTAGGACACAGTACCTACAAAAATAATGGACGATTTAGTCTTGAGATGGGGAGAGTTGCCTTCACTCAGATTGCAATGAACTTTTGGAATTAGAATAGAGAACACAGGGCAGTACTACATAGGAATAGGCCCTTTGGCCTACAATATCTGTGTCTGTATTAGCCAGATCAACTTCTATCTGCCTACATGTAATCCATATCCATGAATTCCCTGTATATCCATGTGTCTATCCAAAAGTCTCTTTGTGGCCATCATCATATCTGCCTCCACCGCCACCCATGGCAGGACATTCCACATACTCACCACCCTCGGTAAAACACTTGCCCTGCATATCTCCTTTAAACCTTGCTCCTCTCACCTTAAAGCAATGCCTTCTATTATTTGATATGTCCATCCTGGGAAAAGGTTCTGACTGCCTACCTTATCTATGGCTCTCATAATCTTAATTACTTTTATAAGTTTCCCCCTCAACCTTTGGCATTCCAGAGAAAACAATCCAAGTCTGTCCAACTTCTGCTTGTAGCTAATATCCCCTAATCCATGCATCATCTTGTAAACCTCCTCTGCATGCTTTTGAAAGCCTCCACATCTTTCCTGTGTTGGGGCAAAGAGAACTGTGCACAATTCTCCTAGTGCGGTCTAACCAAAGTCCTATAAAGTTGCACCCTGACTACCTGAAGGGACTGTCCCACTTAGGCGACCTTCAAGCTCGCGGCACTCGCCTGAAAAACCGCGAACTGGAATGCCGACCGTCAGAGTGGAACACACACACAAACACATCGCAAAGGCGGGGGCCAGGGAAAGCGGGGGAGCGCTGTCTGAAATTCACACTGTGCAAAGCCAAGGTGATACAGACACGTACCGCGATGACCAGGAGGTTAAAGATGGCTAGTGTACGGTAAGTCCTTTAAAAGAGCGGGGGGGGGGGGCGGGGAGAAGGGGGGAGGAGGAGACACTTTTAAGACGCCAGACAACTTTTAATAAACCAGAGATACACAGCTGTGAAGTTTAGCGGGCATTTAACATTACCGGTCGGTTTTCTTTGGCTCTGAAAACTTGTGCTTACGTTTTTCCCCCCCAATGAGCCAATGAAAATACCCGGTCAGCAAAGGAGATTAACTAAATCTATCTACGGCTATCTCGACTACCTACAACGACATGGCAACCCCACTACCACTGCACCTACGACTACAAAAATATCGATTTTCTCCATGGCGACCAGTTTTTGGTTGCAGAAAATTTTTCAACATGTTAAATAAATTTGTGCGACCACACTGAGGCCGTGAATAGTTCCCAGAATGCGGGGCCATGAAGGAGACTCAGCAGAGACCTCCAGCAAACATGTGGCGACCACGTGGCGATCATGAGGCGAGCACAGAGTCTCCTGCACTCGCCTAAATAGTCTCCTAAGTGGGACAGGCCCTTTACTCTTACACACTTCCCCTGCCATCTATGGTTGTGTAGGTTCAGTTGTTGTGTTCTTTCAAAGCAAAATGTGAAAGATAAATTGGAGAAAAAATGCTCACACATCTCATTGGAAGTTGCGCAACCCTGAGCATCTCTAAGGAACCAAACAACTTACCACCCCTGTAGTTAATGAGCAGGAAAACTGGTTCATTCATATTACATTGATTATTTGAACACTTTCAAAGCAAAACTGTGTGCTGCTGTGAGGAAAGCATGGCAAACATTTATTTTAACAAGTGAAGCTGTATGGGATTGACCTCCAATAAGCTTAATTCAGACAACACGAACCAAGATGGTCGATAATTAAATCAAGATTACTTGCATGATATAAAATTAGTGAAATGAAAGGCATTTTAAATGAAAGGGATACCCAGAATAATTTATGCACTTAGAATATAAAGCAAAACGCAAAGTGCTGGATGAACTCAAAGGAACACAGAGGAGGAGCAGTGAGAGAAGGTCTTACAGAACTATAATCAGACATCAGACACTAACACAGAAACAACATGTTATGATCATCAATGTCACCAATCCTGGAAATTGCATGATGCTCAGGAAGGTTTCTACTCTGACCTTGGTCTGCATACTAAAGTGAGTGAATTCAATGCTAGGACAAGAATGGACACATAAACATTAAGATTTTCTTTCCACAGAATGCTGCCTGATCTACTGAGTGTTTCTTGTAATTTCTATTTCTATTTCAGATTTCCAGCATCTGCTGGTGTTTGAATGGGAAAGAGCCAATAATCTTGCTCCAAAAATCAGGCCTCCAGCATTATTATTTGGGAGAACCACTGCTCCCTTTTGAATCCCTATGTACAGTCGGTTTATTTGATGGAAATTTATTTTGGGTTGGCGTTAGGTCGTGAGATTAGTGTTGCAGAAAAGGTAACAGAGTGGATTTATCCTTTTCTCTAATCTTCAGGAGGCCAAAACACTCATCCTTTGCTTCACCCTATGAAATTCCCAAGAAAGTAATTCAAGTAATACTTATATTTGTAATTGCTACTGTAAAAAGTTAATCCTCAAAAAGAAAATAATAAATGTTCTGAATACCCATGACAATTATAATTTTATGTTTAATTTTTTATTTTTTCTGGGGATTATTCACTCATATAACTGCAAAAGCTGTTTGGCCTGAGTGATCTCTTCAACTGCTCTAAATTAATTCCTGGATTTGAACAGTTCACTTTAAAAAAATACTCATATGGTTATAGATTTGAATAATGCTCATCCAAATTCAAACGTAATTGTCAGCCTTTAGGCAGCAATAGTGTCAGGCACA
The DNA here is from genome assembly GCF_010909765.2 of Amblyraja radiata. Classification (NCBI taxonomy): domain Eukaryota; kingdom Metazoa; phylum Chordata; class Chondrichthyes; order Rajiformes; family Rajidae; genus Amblyraja; species Amblyraja radiata. The sequence goes on along the minus strand of NC_045957.1, from coordinate 104,450,755 downwards.
GCAGCAAAAGGTCATTGGCACAACATGAGACTCCCTCACGTCAATGCCTCTATTTGCAAGGAGCAGGAATTATTGCGACAGCTTTTCAGTAGAGTTTGGGTAATGGAATTTTGAAAAACTGCTTGGATTCATACGGTGATGTGTCAAAGCAGAAAGTCATTCTGTGTTTGGATTTGTGCCTCTGCTCTGAGGTCTATCTGCATAAATTATTAATATGATGCTGGTGTTCCTTGGCAAATTGGCAATAAATCATTATGAAGTAAAAAGGATTTATAATGTCTCTCAGTGCTATTTGCTATTGTCAGATGGCCTGTTGATGGCACCTTTGGATGCATGTCAGAAGGTTGTGAGTTTTATACCATTTCAGGTCTTCTACACTAATCATGCATGATAGTCCACATGGGTGCTGAGGGGATGTTGGGCCATGATGTAAAGCTGCAGAACTCTCTGTTCAGGTAGATATTAGAGATACCTCTATCTTTCCAAGGAAGAGCACCATGAGTTTACTAAGACAATATTTTAACTCACAAGTAATACTACAAAAAAATAAAGTTTAGCCAATCAATTATCTTTTAAGTATTCATTCAAGTTCTTGCCATATACAATCTGTTATTTTATGTTTGTCTACAGGACAAGCTGTACTTCAAAAGTAATTATTGCCAAGTGGCTTCATTTTATTTGACATCACATTGCATCCAAAATTGAACTGCTGCAGAAATATAGACAAATATATGGCCCAAGTTGCAATTGTCAAAAGTTAAATACATGGTGCTAAATGTCCAATTTCTTTCTTCATACTGATCTTTGGGCACAACATGACAAAAATTATAATGTCTTAAAAGTTCGAAATGTGGCTTGGATCATCTTAAGCACTGGTTGGTTACAGCACCCATAAGCACTGGTTGGTGACATCACCCGTTTGCCTTATCTCTACAGCTCTTCACCTGCCTCCCAAAAGTAAAACACTAAGACAAAGAGCATCACATTGAACTGTCAATTGAAAGATAAAGGACCATCAAAATACACCGCCATACAAGGCATAGGCGTATTCCATTGAATTCTCTTTCCTCTCAGATATCAATAAGTTACTGGTCCATGACATTGGTGACAAAGGCATTGGGAATGACAGGTGGCTAATCATACCACAGACTAATAGGAAATCACTAGCAAGCACAAACTCTTCCTGTGCAACATTAATTATTTTTCCTCAATAACAACATGTATTGTTGGTAATGATTTGAGGGAGAAATGGCAAAGTTGATCATTAAAATTGTCAGGCAACACTTTGATCTCCTTCTGGCCTAATTAACAAAATGGCTCCTAAAACTGTCAATATTTTCATGTTGACAAATATGCCTAATTGCGCTAATTGCATTGTTAAATTATATAACTGTCTCAGCTCCCTGCAAGAAATTCAGCATCCCTGCCATTAGGTTGCATTTTTAAGCATAATCCTGTTTGAATTTCTGAATTTGTTCTTTTCTACTTAGCTTGTATGTAACATTTTCTGGTGAACGGATTCATTCCCCTCCTTGATGTTTATTCCATCCTCAACTGCTACAAGGGTCTCCTTCTCTCAAGCAGCACCAGTTCTATCAATGCACTGTTTAAGATCATTGATCTCCCCTGACATACCATGAAGTGTATGAAAAGCAAAAAGTACTGCAGTTTCTGGAAATCTGAAATAGAAGCAGAAATTGCTGAAAATATTCATGAACTGAAATATTTCCCTGCACACAAATGCTGCCTGACCTAATAATTATTTCCATCCTTTACTCTTTTGATAAATGAAATGTTTGTTTTTCATATTTTAATTGGGTCTCTCTGCCTGTTTATGCCTCAAACGTCTTCCTTTGTTTCTTGATATTTACCATCATTCTTCTCTATGAAAATCCTCATTTTGGTTGAGTTTTCTGTGTGCCATTCAAAGCATTTCTACAGCAGGGATATTCATGCACTATATAGAACCTCACATCTGGAGCCTGGATCGCCTCGGCGCAGAGGGAGAACAAAGAGGGAAGAGACAGAGACTTTAAGATTTTGCCTTCCATCACAGTGAGGAGGTGTTTGGTGAACTCACTGTGGCGGATGTTAAATTTGTGTTGATTGTGTGTTTTTGTCATTTTTTATTATACGTATGACTGCAGGGAAACAAAATTTTGTTCAGATCGAAAGGTCTGAATGACAATAAAGGAATCTAATCTAATCTAATCTGACCTAGCATTCACTGAGATCCTACCTATTCTACTTCCTAACTACACATAGCTTCTTTTTTTACACCACTTCTTTTTTAAAGCTTCAAGTTAATTAAAACATCAAGCTCAGATTTAAAGCTGCATCTAACTTGGCAACAATTTCCGCTTGCAAGGGAATTACAAACATCCCACACTCTTTCTCCCTGTATTTCAGAGTTAGGGGATAGATTTTCCACACTGCTCATCAGTGATGATACTTGTCCATGAATAGTAACGAGAAGAAATTCAACGTAAATTCAGTAATTTTGAACACTTAAAGGAATAGTTAGAGAAATATATACCCACATCCAACTCACACATTGATGTCTGTGCTAAACCTACATCCTCAATTTGATAGAAACAATCCACTATCTTAGCTGCATTGACAACTGAATGAGAATTACAGACATATTTTCAGATAGAAAATAGAATATAACAAATCAAAACAAATCAGTCAGAAGGGACTCGACCTGAAACGTCACCTATTCCTTTTCTCCAGAGATGCTGCCTGTCCCGCTGAGTTGCTTCAGCATTTTGTGTCTACCTCCAATTTAAACCAGCATCTGCAGTTCTTTCCTGCACAAATCATTACATCCTATCTTGCAGAAAATACCATTATTAGGACACTTATATGAACTGTTCTTTTGATTAAATATTTTGGGGAATCATTTTTCATTATTGTTTTCCAGCTGTCCTTGAATAAAGAATGATTTTGTCAGAGGGTCTCAGTATTATTCCAGGAATGAGTTGAGAGAAAATCTTCTTCAGAAGTAAGAATATCTCTTACAAAACAAGTAGCATTGCAAAATTCATCCAATTAGTGCAATTCACAACTCTTGCATTTAGAACATAGAACAGTGTGGCATAGGAACAAGCCCTTTGGCCCACAATGTCTGCACCAAACATAATGCCAATGTAAACTAATCCTATCTGTCTGCGCAAGGTCCATATCCCTCTAGACGTTTACTGTACACGTGTCTGTCCAAAAGCTTCTTCATTATATTAATATCTAATGTGCTTATCATGTGCAGTATTCCCCAAATATTTTGGGCATCTTCATTTCAGTCTTGAACAACGATAACTGATTTAATAAAATCCAAGAAAAGAAAAGCTCATACCATCAATGACCCCGCCTCCCTAATCATGATCTCTTCTCGCTGCTACCTTTAGGAAGAAGCCTGAAATCTATTACCACCACATTCAAGAATAGCTTTGTCCCCATCAACTATCATGTTCTTGAACTGCCCAGAACAACTCTACCTCAGTACTGAACTACAATGGACTTTGCACAATAAAGATTGTACCACGTTGCATTGATTTATGCAGAATAATTGACGATTTATTGTAGATTTATTTGTTGTATTCTTGCATTTAATGTGCCCGTAAAACTGCAGCTTGTAAGGATTTAAGGTAGACAAAAGTGCTGGAGAAACTCAGTGGGTGCAGCAGCATCTATGGAGCGAAGGAAATAGGCAACGTTTCAGCCCGAAACGTTGCCTATTTCCTTCGCTCCATAGATACTGCCACATCCACTGAGTTTCTCCAGCACTTTTGTCTACCTTCGATTTTCCAGCATCTGCAGTTCCTTCTTAAGCATGTCAGGATTTAATTGTTCCTATCATGGTGCACATTACAATTAAACACTCTTGACTCGTGAAGCATAGATTTCTGTTGTGCTGCACTGCTGGTTCTTAAAGGTAGTTGGGTGACTGTGAATATGGAATGTGACAAACTGCTCACTGTATATTTCTGAGAGTTGTGTGTTACATGTATCTACATGTATAAAGAAGAAACTATTCCCCAATGCACGAATCCTTCCTCATATGATTTTAGAGTGCACACATAAACGGATATTATTGTTTTCCTTGCTTTCAATTTCAGCTTAAGCCCAGTGACCAGAACTCTGTTTATTTAAGATCTTTGAAAGTAAGAGCTACTGTCAATCTCTCAATGACACAGCCTGTCAGCTTTTATATTTAAAAACAAAAAAGTAGTTATATCCCAGGTATAAAATAGATATGCTGCATTGAAATATATACCACGTATATATTTAATCTAATTCTGATATATCTTATTGTGCTTTAATATTTTTTACACAATTTTGGATTGCACTGCAATCTTGCACCATTCGGCTGTTTTACATTTGTAATAGTTATTGTACATGCTGTATCCTTACTGTATATATACACAGTATTTAATCTGTGCACTTCATATGAACTACAAATTTCATTGCACCCTGGTGTACATGACCAAAACAAATCTGAATCTGTTATAAAGCAACAAGGACTGTATTTTATTCAGCTAATTGACGAATAGAATAATTGAATACATTGGGGAATATTATTGCATTACAATTTGCCATCTATTCTGGAATAAGGTCATAAGTGATAGGAGCAGAATTAGGCCATTCAGCCCATTACCCATACAGATGTCAGAGGTTATAACAATTTCAGATTCTATAATTTTAAGGTTTTAGTGTCGACTACTATTGTCCACATTGAAGCTGCTTGGCTTTGATGGGATTTTTTTTGCAGCTCGCCTTCAATGCAAGAGTGAACATTGATGTTGTAAAACAAGGACATTGCAATGCAATGCATCTGCTTCTACAACGTGAGCAGGTGAAAACAGGGAGGAGTTTGGTGAATAATAATGTTTTTTGGGAATTTGATTTTTACAAACTGACTGTGTTTACTGGTTTCCATAGAACTATTTTCCACTTCTTGTCTTGCAGTTGAATAATACTCTTAGACAGGTGACTCTCTAAGTGGTTCAGATCATTGGGAAAGTTGTTGCCTAGGAACAGCCATAATAGAGAAACTTATTAAATATGTATATACTAGAAACTTAAATAACACATATAAGAGATACATTTTGATTCAATTATTCCAGTGGGATAAAAAATGATCAGTAATTTGCTGCATTTCAATTAGCTAGTTCTCATTTGCATTTATTGCTCACTTCAAACATAATTATGTATATTTATGTTCAACCTTATGGTGTATGAAATAAAACTGTTCTCAGTGTCATAGTCATTGTCTTACAATAAAGCACTACAATCGGATTTGTATCAACATACTGTATTTATCCACTCAGTTTTGGGTCCACTCAGAAATGCGGCAAATAATGATGAAGGATTGGAGTGAAATTCAGAACAACAGAGGCGACACAGATGAAAGGAAGATGCAGATTGTGAATGACATTTAAGACAGGGCAGTATAAGAAGATAGATTTTAGGACAAATAAATAATAAAAACTAACTGATTGTTCAAAAAGGAGATGCAGGAGCAGAGATTGAAATATAAAATTGCTGACATTACTCAACAGGTCAAGCGACATCCGTGGAGAAAGTAACAGAGTTTAAAATTGAAGATCTTTCACCAGAACTGAGAATTATATGAGAAAATACTAAATCCTTGGGGAAGAATGGCAGAAGTTTTGAAAAACATGCTAAAAGGTAGACAAGAACCATACATTTAGGAAAAGAGGCAGAGGCCTAAAAATCTTCAGTACATAAAATCTGTATTTTATGGAGGAAATAAGACAAAAGACTTGGTTGTTGACGAAAGGAAGCAGGGGTATGGGTGGGGATGGGAGCAACCCTGTCCACATGAACAGAGCTGCTGTAGCGATGGCCAATAATTTCAAGTGCTTGTACATCCATTTCACCAGTTCAAGCTACAAGATACATTTATTTGTCACATGTACCAATTGGTGCAGTGAAATGTGTGGTCACCATACAGCCATACGAATAATAAAGAGCACAGAACACGATAGTCTTTAACACAGACATCCCCCCCACAGCGGAATCAAAGTTTCCCACTGTGAGGGAAGGCTCCAAAATTGAGTAATCCTCCTTTGTTGTCCTCTGTTGTTCACCCGTGGTCGGGGGGCTCCCGAACCCCTCGCAGTCGCCGCTACGGGCGGCCCGATGTTCAGGCCCTCTCGCCGGGATGTTGGAACTCCGACGTCCAACAGTAACCTACCTGGTCTCGTCACACTGATGTGGTGATCAAGAAAGCAAATCAGCATATGTATTTACTTATTCGTCTGACATGATTTGGAGCATTCACAGGGATTCTCTCAAACTTCTACAGATGCATTACAGAGAGTATTCTGACAGGATGCATATCAAGCATAGAATGGCAATGGCTCTTGACCAACCAAACTTGTAGAGAGTGGTGCACACAGGCCAGACCATCATAGGCTCATCACTTCCTTCCATCCAGCCCATCCTCATTTCAAGAATGTTGGCCACCCTGGCCATTCATTGTTCACTCTTTTATTTTCTGGGAGACGATACAAGGACTTGAAAGCCCAAATGTCCAAACTTCAGAACAGCTTCACAGTACTGCTGCCATGTGCTCTTATTGTTATCTATCTCATTTGGTTATTCCGTTATAGGATTGTACAGATTTGTTTTTGCATGACTTCAGTCTGCACTACTATCTGTGCACCATTCTGCAGTTTTACATTTGTTGTTGTGTTTAATTATGTGCCTATCATTACCGCATTTAGGTTTAGATTTATTATTGTCGTGTGTACCAAGATACAATGAAAAGTTTTGTTTTGCATGACAAATTCCAATGTCCACCATGGGGTGCAGGTGAATTGGGGAGTACCCTAGCTTTTGGAAGGACTGTTCAAAAGCCTGATAACAGAAGGGAAGAAGCTGTTCCTTAGTCAGCTGTTTACTCAATAAGCTTCATGCGACAAGGAATTTCATTGCACCCTGATGTATATGGCAGTAAACTAATCCGAATCTGCAATGAAACAGCACTTTATGAAGGATGTATGCCAGGTTTGCATGACACTTCAGGAGAGTGATGTTCCAGGTGGTTCACAATGTGATGTGCTATCTACTTTGGAATAGGATTTGTGTGTGGTTTCCCTAAAATTGCACCTTTTGTCCACCAGCAACTGTTATTGTAAGACCTTTTAAAGCAATTGCTCCAGATATTAGTTTAAGGTGGTGATCATGGTAGTGGGAAACTACCAGTAGACAAGTAGAAGTTACTTTTAAAGAAAGGATGGGCAGGTACCTCAGATGACTGAAGTGTTATTTTTTTGATGGATTGCTCAAGAAGGGGTAGGCTCTAAATAATGCAGAAGCATTTCCACAGTGTAAATAAAGATAAACAGTATATAGTGGCAGAATAATTAGTTATGAAAGCTTATGGGTGTACAAAAGGAGGTGGAGTGGCATGAGGAAAGAAAATGATGGAAGCAGTTTGCTTTCTCCAGTGTTGAGGTACTGCCTGTCAGGGTAGAGAAACAATATCTCCAAAAACTGGCAAAACTGAAATGGATAACGATGGGTGTTCAACGATGTGATTGCGCTGAAGAGAGTGCCAGAGGAAATCCTCAGGACATTGCCTGGGTTAGTGGACTTTAGTTATGGGCAGGAATTGGATAGGGTGGGATTGTTTGTGCTGGAGTGAAGGAGGATGGGAAGGGGGGGGGGGGAGGGGTTGACATGATAGAAGTATAATACATTATGAGGCATAAATAGCTTAGATAGCCAAATTTTCTCCCCACAGTAAAAGTATCAAAAACAGGAAGGCACGGGTCTCTCCAGAGGTGCTGCCTGTCCCGCTGAATTACTCCAGCATTTTGTGTCTATCTTTGGTTTAAACCAGCATCTGCAGATCCTTCATACACAGGCATGGGTTTAATTTGCGAGGAGGAAGTTCTAAAGGGGTTTTGAGGGGATAGTTTATTTCTACATACATTGTGGATATTTTGAGGTGGAGATTGACAGATTCTTAATTAGTAAGGGTGTCTGGGATTATGGGGAAAACGCAGGAGTTGAGAGGGGAAAATAGATCAGCCATGATTGAATGGCGGTGTAGACTTGATGGGCTGAATAGCCTAATTCTGTTCCTTTAACTTATGAAATGACTGGAACTCGCTGCCAGAGGAGATGGTGGAATCAAATAGATTTATTATGTTTAAGAGGCATTTATACAGCCATAGGCATAGCTCAGAATGATATAATTCTAATCTGGACAAATGGGATTAGTGTGGATTGGCAAAAAGGTTGGTATGAGGTGGGCTGTACGACTCTATGACTAAGAAAGTGGATAATTTTATGGGACAATTTGGAAAAATATAAGGATTGGATTTGATTACTTCAAGAACCAACATATGTTAAGAACTAACAGCCTATTGCACTTTATCTGTTTATTTATGTGTGTATATATATTTTCTATGGTATATAGACACACTGATCTGTTCTGTATTTATGCCTACAATATTCTGGTGTGCTGCAGCAAGCAAGAATTTCATTGTCCTATCTGGGACACATGACAATAAACTCTCTTGACTTGGCTTGATATACACTTTGCATTGAATGTTTCCTCTTTCTTTGTGTAATTCTATGATGAGAGTACTTATTCTCTGTATTCCATTGCAAATCACTCTGAGTTACATGCTGCATCCATTTGGCCAGAAAATCAATACGCTCCTGAGCCTTCACTTGCGTCATTCTTGAGAAGACCAATTCATTTGCACAGCAATGACTGAGTCATAACACACCTTATGTTGCTACTTTTACAATTAGTTTTGTAATTTTTACACAATAAATATGTGGGAAACTATACCCTCATGCGTATTAATGCAAGAGGTTAACATTAAGCTATCTGTACAAACAAAAATACAAAACAGAAATATACATTGGAAAGGGATGAAAGAAATGTAATCACAAAATGTGGCTTGGAAGTGCCTGTTGTTTGGGTTTATGGGTCCATTGTTCATTCCAATATGCACATTTATAGAGCTAATTGCTCCATGCTGATATGAGTATCATTGTGCATGCTAACATAACAAAAGTCTGCCAAGCAGGCTGATCATGACCTCAGTCAGCATGCAATATTGATTTGATGCCGGCACTGCTAAATTGAAGATGAATGCTATAGATAACACTCTCTTTTGTGTCAATGTACTGCTTGGCGGGGTAGGGATTCAGTAGTGACTTGCAAAAGAGAAATAGATAAACACTGGAAGTGCATAATTTTACGTTCAACAGCGCAATTAACACCCCGTCTGCTCAAACCCCACCAGCACTATGTAAAAAGATCATCAATTGCATATTGATTGATTTCTACTGATCGTTGCAGTGATTGTACAAAGGTTTGATGCTTTTGTGATCTCGTTAAACCTGTTAAAGGCCACAGGGAATCATGTATCAAGTGCTGAAAGACTGTCTTTACTTTCAGTTTCAGCACAAAACAGTTTCTCTCTGACTTGGGTGCAATTGTTGGCTTTCCCCCTGGGGTCACATAATGAGCTAACGCCAGCCACTCGCAACAGAAGCATTTGATTTAGAATAAGGCGACTGGAAGGTGGGAAGGTAGTGATAGTGCTCAGGAGACCCTTCCCACCCTGCATGACTCATGAATGCTGACTTTGATCTTCCCCAGTTGGGGGAGGTTTTTGCTCCTCTAATTGTGAAAGATGGACAAACAATTATGCAGCAAAGGGGCGGGGAAGTGTGTTAGTCAAGAGGAGTGGCGATGACGTGTAACTAGATATCAGTACACCTGACCCAAGTAATGGTGCTGCTAAGAGGAGCCTGGCATTAAGAAAGATGAGGGTTAGATCAATTAGAGGGTCAAAGAGCATTAAAGGTAACAACATAGCCTGGGATGAGAACCAAAGTGGCTATTTCTGGATACATTTGAATTGACCCAATGAAATATGGTTCCACCCAACCAGATAATGGTGAAAAGGCATTAAATGGAGAACACAGAGCAGCACAGCACTTGAACAACCGATTCAGCCCACAATCACTGTGTCGAACATGATGTGACTAAACTAATCTCCATCTACAGCACATGATTCATATCACTCCATTCCCTGCATATCCATGTGCCTATCTAAAGCTTCATAAATACCACCATCATATCTGTCTCCACCATTGTCCCTAACAGCACATTCCAGTCACCCACCACTCTCTGTGTAAAAAAACTTGCCTTGCACATCTCCTTTAAATTTGATTCCTCTCACCATTAGACTGTGCTCTCCAGTCTTTGTCATTTCACCCTGAATGTCTACCTTATCTATCCCTTTAAATACTTCTATGGGTCTCCCTTCAGCCTCCGACTTTCCAAAGAAAACATTCCAAGTCTATCCAGCCTCTTCTTATAGCTATACCTTATACAGTAGGTAAAGGAGGATGATGTGATGGACAATGTCAGATTTTCAGACAGAGCAAGGACAAGAAAGAAAACATTAGATCAGTCACAATCACATGTCATCAAAGGCAATAAAAGCCATTGAGTGGTGTGAAATCTGGATGGAAGAATTCAAATAAGCATTTCAAGAGGTGCGTGACTTCAGATGACCACAGCACATCCACCGACTATGGAGAGAAAAGGTAGGTAGATATGGGAAGGTAATTTGCAAGAGTAAAGAGCAAAAGAGCAATCACTATCGCTGATTTGATCCGTGCCTGGTTTTACTATTGCCAACCCAATCCATGATTCATGCCGCGTTTCCACTATGCCATCTTGTGGTATGCGGTTAGCTAGGCGCGGTCTTCAGTTTGATATTGATGTAAAACCCTGCGGAGGCTATCGCTATGGTCTCTCTATGTTATTTGATTATTAAAGGACTTTTTATGATGTTAAGTGACTTGTGTTCATCACTGCCTCATACACTGTTGGCTACCACACAAAATAGTAGCCATGCTGTACAATAGACAATAGGTGCAGGTGTAGGCGATTCGGCCCTTCGAGCCAGCACCGCCATTCAATGTGATCATGGCATATCATCCCCAATCAGCACCCCATTCCTGCCTTCTCCCCATATCCCCTGACTCCGCTATCTTTAAGAGCCCTATCTAGCTCTCTCTTGAAAGTATCCAGAGAACCGGCCTCCACCGCCCTTTGAGGCAGGGGATTCCACAGACTCACAACTCTCTGTGAGAAAAAGTGTTTCTCGTCTCCGTTCTAAATGGCTTACCCCTTATTCTTAAACTGTGGCCCCTGGTCTGGACTCCCCCAACATCGGGAAAATATTTCCTGCCTCTTGCCTGTCCAAACCCTTAATAATCTTATATCTTTCAATAAGATCTCCTCTCATCCTTCTAAACCCCAGAGTATATAAGCCCAGCCGCTCCATTCTCTCAGCATATGACAGTCCCTCCATCACCTTGTAAACCTATGCTGCACTCCCTCAATAGCACGAATGTCCTTCCTCAAATTAGGGGATCAAAACTGCACACAATACTCCAGGTGTGGTCTCACTAGGGTCCTATACAACTGCAGAAGGACCTCTTTGCTCCTATACTCAAGTCCTCTTGTTATGAAGGCCAACATGCCTTCAGCAATCTGTAAATCAGCAATTTGGGAATATGGTTATGAGGGAAGGAGGCAGAATTCATGGGCAAGATGAGTTTCAAGTGGGCATGAGCAGAGAAAAGATAGAAACTAAAGGAAAATATGTTGAGGCTACAACACATCATGAACCCCTACCTACTTTTGGAGCAGGTAATTTCCTCAATTTACCCAGTTTCACTCATTCGGAGCCTTACAATTTCTGAAAATGTACGCCATACGATAAATAAAAACACATTGCACAATCTTGAATTGATTCACTGGACCATATAAAAAATAAGTTCAATAAAAACAATGCCCTGCCAGGTTCATTTTATTTGAAGCACTGAAAGGTACGAGAACCTTATATGATTTCTATGGTTGCAATTTTGCAAGCTTGCACTAATGATTAACCAAAACACACTGCCTGCATATGTGCTTTTTTTCCCCTGTGTGCTTTTATAGAAACATAGGATTTTGGTGCAGGAGTAGGCCATTCGGCCCTTCGAGCCAGCACCGCCATTCAATATGATCATGGCTGATCGTTCAGAATCAGTAACCCGTTCCTACTTTTTCCCCATATCCCTTGATTCCCTTAACCGTAAGAGCTATATCTAACTCTCCCTTGAATACATCCGGTGAATGGGCATCCCCTGTCTTCTGTGGCAGAGAATTCATTAGTGAGTACCTACAGCTCCCTCAAAAACATGAGGCTCTTTAATGCATTGATCAGTGATGGATTCATTTCCTTAAAAGCTTAAGCTTATTCAGCATTGAATTTATTTATCAATTGGTTTTGTACCCCCGGCTGCGGTGCAGCAGTCCCAGTGAGATACTATCAGTATTGAATAATGTTGCCAAAATAGCTACCATCCTACTTCCTTCCAAGGAATAAATTGCCTGTTGTTTCACTGAACTATATTAAATTGCAATCGTTTTGTAGGGAAAATACATGATCTTGCTAACCCATAATTTTTTTGATAATTGAACAAATACGTCTCTTTGTTCGAAACGATTGATAGCATTTTAACAAAAGTACTCTGTAGCTTAGGGAAACCTGCATAATTAAATAAATCCAGCAGCAGTAACTTATGAGTTGTCAGAATTGAATGGAGAAGAGAAGGAGATAGTTTTACGGTGCCTGTTTCAGTGTTGGAGGGCAGATGAGGAATCAACAATGTAAGTATATTAAAATGCCATTCAGGGTTAGACTACAGCTCTACAAAAGAATTTAAAAAAGCTGGCAGACATGCAACTGCAATATCCAAGCCAGGCACTCCCAGCTTCAATTCCTAGTTATTCACATATTAACAAAATAATTCAGTTGGGGAATGCTAGCTAGGATGCTGTAATTTATCCGGATGTTGGAAGTGTTTACTTTGCTCCAAGACAATTTACTTTTACATGCTGAATGAGATATGGTTCTCCTTCACTGGTTAAGTGTGCTTTTATTTACTGTCTTTCACATAAAGGCCAGAATCAACCAAATGTGTGAAGCATCTGATCTGGCTAGGATAGAGATGGAAGCTTAGAAGCTTACAGCTTTATGCATGGAAACCAATATGAACGATTATTTATATATCAGAAAATTGATAGAAGATCTTAAAACAAATTCTAGCATCACAAGAAATTGTTAATTCTGGAATCTTGAGCAAATCTCAAAAGGTTGAAAGTCGATGGGGTTCCCAATCTGTTGGCAGGTATAATTCTGTTGAGGACACAAAGTACTGGAGTAACTCAGCAGGTCAGGCAGCATCACTGGAGAACATGGATAGGTGATGTTTCGGGATGACTAAAGAAGGGTCTCGACCCAAAACATCACCTATCCATGCTCTTCAGTGTTGCTGCCTGATCTGCTGAGTTACTCCAGCACTTTGTGTCCTTTTGAGTATTAACCAGCATCTGCAGTTCTTAGTTTCTACCTTTTGACTGCTCCACTGTGAAATCTCCTCAAGGTATGCTTACTCCAACAGGAGTTTTGTGAGACCCTCTCTTACTACTCCCTCTCTGTGATTCCTGTTGCTCTCTAGCTCTACGACCATGTTTTAACCAAGTCTTGACCCAAAATGCCTCCAATCCGTGTTCTCCAGGGATGCTGCCTGACCTGCTGAGTTAATCCAGAATGTGTGTCCTTTTGTGTATTAACCAGCTGCTGCAGTTCTTTGTTTCTAAATAATTTTGTGGTTTGCTTTTTATTCATCTTAACCACCAACAATGTTTATCTGTGCTTCACTTAACAAATTGAACAATAAGGTCTTTTGCCCAGCAAAATTAGATTAGTAACCCTCTCACAGAGAGACACACCAACACATTCCTAATGTTACAGTAACAATGGCATTGTTTCTTTTTTCAAACACCCAATAAATTTGGTGTATGAGTCTTCTTATTTCAGATTTGCAATATTTGAATGTTTTATTTTATCATCGCATTGGCTAAATCTGTGACAACCCAGGTTCAAGAATCACTTCCTCCCAATAACTATTAGACTCTTGAACACTGCACAACGCAAACTTCAACTGTGAATGATGGAATTACTTTGGGGTTCTGTCTTAGGTGATTTTTCAGGCGACTGTCAAGTTGAAAAATTAACGGCGACCATAATGAGGCCGCGACTAGTTCCCAGAATGCAGGAACTCCTCACGACCATGAAGGCGACTACCCGGCAACCATCCGCGAACATGTGGTGACCGCATAGTCTCCTGCAGTTGCCTAAAAAAATTGCCTAAATGGGACAGGTCCATTAGGAGGGAGAGATAGATCAGCCATAATTGAATGGCGGAGCAGGCTTGATCGGCCGAATGGTCTAATTCTACTCCTATCACTTATCATCTTATGATCTTATATGTTATCTGGGTATTGTGATTTCAGTCCTGCTAAGCTGCTGCAAGTAAGAATGTCATTGTTCCATTGTCACTATATATGACAATTACTCACCTGACTCAAAATTAATTAAACAATTAGACTCTTGACCTGGTTGGTTTGCGGCCAGTGAAGCCCCTAACAACCCTTACAACAATTCTCGTATTTAATAAGCAGTATGTTACATATATAACCATATAACAATTACAGCACGGAAACAGGCCATCTCGGCCCTTCTAGTCCGTGCCGAACACTTACTCTCACCTAGTCCCATCTACCTGCACACAGACCATAACCCTCCATTCATTTCCCGTCCATATACCTATCCAATTTATTTTTAAATGATAAAATCGAACCTGCCTCCACCACTTCCACTGGAAGCTCATTCCACATAGCTACCACTCTCTGAGTAAAGAATTTCCCCCTCATGTAAACTTCTGTCCCTTAATTCTCAAATCATGTCCTCTTGTTTGAATCTTCCCTACTCTCAATGGAAAAAGCTTATCCACGTCAACTCTGTCTATCCCTCTCATCATTTTAAAGACATCTATCAAGTCCCCCCTTAACCTTCTGCGCTCCAAATAATAAAGACCTAACTTGTTCAACCTTTCTCTGTAACTTCAGTGCTGAAACCCAGGCAACATTCTAATACATCCCCTCTGTACTCTCTCCATTTTGTTGACATCTTTCCTATAATTTGGCGACCAAAATTGTACACCATACTCCAGAATTGGCCTCACCAATGCCTTTTACAATTTTAACATTACATCCCAACTTCTATACTTAATGCTCTGATTTATAAAGGCCAGCACACCAAAAGCTTTCTTTACTACCCTATCTACATGAGATTCCACCTTCAGGGAACTATGCACAGTTATTCCTAGATCCCTCTGTTCAACTGCATTCCTCAATTCGCTACCATTTACTATGTACGTCCTATTTTGATTTGACCTGCCAAGATGTAGCACCTCACATTTATCAGCATTAAACTCCATCTGTCATCTTTCAGCCCACTCTTCCAAATGGCCTAAATCTCTCTGTAGACTTTGAAAATCTACTTAATTATCCACAACACCACCTATCTTAGTATCATCTGCATACTTACTAATCCAATTTACCACACCATCATCCAGATCATTGATGTATATGACACACAACAGTGGACCCAACACAGATCCTTGAGGCACCCCACTAGACACCGGCCTCCAACCTGACAAACAACCATCCACCATTACTCTCTGGCATCTCCCATTCAGCCACTGTTGAATCCATCTTGCTATTCCACCTTTAATACCCAATATATATGGGATGGGAAGAATCCTTTAATTGAAATGAATCAATATGGAAGATTACAGTGGAATATGCTATTGATAAACATGCCCTCTGGATAGAAATTGGATTACATTCTACTTGTTTACATACAGGTATTCACCAAAGGTAAAAGATCAGTCCTTATTTTATTGAATGGTGGAGCAATCGCAAGGGTCTCAAAAGTTTTCTTCACCAGTTTCCATTTCTTAAGTTCTTTCAATGTTTTACACTGTAAGGCTGCTAAATGATGTCTGTACCAAAACCAAGTGATATTACAAGTCTTTATATTGGCAATTTAACAAAAGCTTTAATGTTCTTGCTAAAAGAGGCCATTCAAATGTGTTGCTGTTCCAAAAAATTGGCAAGCACTGACCACTGGAGTCATAGACATGGCCATAACCACTGTCAATATAAAATGAAACAAGAACACGTGGGAGTACACCTGACAGCGCGCACCATTCTGACCAATCATGAGCAACCCACTTGCTCTTCAACATGAGATCCATGCCTATCAAGCCTATAATTTGCACTTTAACGCACACTAAGATCTATCCACCTACAAACTATCAATGAGCAGCTTGACTCAATGGGCTCCCAGCCTACAGTTTCTTGTTTCAAAATGAAACTGCAGGCTGACCACCCTTGCTATCAATTTTTTCCAGTATTACCATTCCCTATTTCGGTGGTCTTCTCCAGCCTTAAACTCTGCCAAGATTTATGTTCCCTGATCACTTACTTTGTATGTTCTACAAATGTAACTTCAATTGGGACAAGCTCTAAAATCCCTCTCTATTGTAGGCATTTAAAAATGCCTCAACAGTTGTCTCTATTGTACTCTTCACCTATCAGTTCCTTGTTATAACCCATCCTGTAAGTCACCATTTAATCTTCACCTCCTGAATGGTAGTCTAGACAAAAGCATCTCCCATTATAGAAATAGCTCATTTTTCAATTCATCAAAAACCAACAGAATGAAAATTAGAGGCATTCTTCAACAGCCATGTTTTACCACCAAATTATGAAAGATATGAATCTTCCTCAAGCATTCTGCAGTGCAGACTCACTGAAAACTTGTTTTCAAATACAGCTGTTAATTTTTGACTGTACAACAGATCTAAACCAGAACAAACCACACGTGGATCAGCAAATTATTTATGTCTCTCCCAATTTCACCTCTTGTATAAATAAAAAGAGCTAGTAATGTAAAATAAAATCAAGCACCATTCAAAGCTTTATTTCTGTTTACCATTCAGAATCATTCATCCAGGGATAATTCTTTCAAAAGGCAATTCAGCTACTAGCAACACTTAAACAATGCTGGAAACATCCTGATGCCTTCAGAGACTGATAGTGATTAATTAATAAAATCTGCTGGGATGATCATTACAAATGTAATGGAAGTAACATGTAGAACATGATGCTTGGCTTCCCCTATTTGATGAGGGAAACAGCAAGTCTGTCAGATTACGCGAACAAATCTTGTTACTGGGTGCAGAGGCTTATTTCATATTCATCATCATGTACATTGTACTCACCAGCATCATGTACTATCTTTCTATAATGTGAGCTTCAGGAGCGCACAATTCCATCTGTAATTGAGCTGTTCTAAGATAAGACTATTCTTTCAGTGAAATGGTCCACTGGGAGATACAAGAGATTATTAAATACAACAGTCAAATTGGCAGCATGTTAAACTTCTAGCCTTTCTCCAGCCAGTGTGTTTCGGAGAGACAGCGTTATTGATGGATTATCTCTTTGCTGCAACCACAACTATAAGCTTCTGATGGGAGAATAACCAATATAGTGCGATGGAAGATGATCTGGCAATTCTATGGTAACCAGTTAATTCTGAAAAAAAAAGATCTATGTTCGAAAATATTTTGACTGAAATTATTTCTGGCAATACTTTTATTGGAAAATTAAGCACAAATTACAAAATGTTGTTTAATTATCCAAGAGATATCTTGGATGAAAAATGATGAACAGGAAGAAATAAATCTTCCAACGACATGAGTGTCAGCAGGTATAGGGCGCTTTTGCAATTATAGTCATACAGCAAGGAAACAGGCCCTTCAGCCCAACTTGCCCAAGACAGCAAAGATGCCCCATTTACCCGTCCCACCTGCCCGTACTTAGCCCATATCCCTCGCAACCTTTCCTGAAGTGATGAGAAAGAATTAGAATGAGATAAGCAAAAGACTGTTGCCGCTATTTTCTTCGACTGTTTGATGTAATCCTTCAAGAACACCTATATTTTAACAGTAGGAGGAAGAAATCAAGATAATACAGGATCATGAACACTGATATTTTATGAATTTTATGAATCCATGATTTGCTTTTAAAAATAACTGGAAGGAAATTTACTCTTGTCTGAAGTTGCATTGGATGTGTAATAACTCCAAAACACTCATGAGTAGAATTTCTTTTTAAGACTTTATCCCTTTAAAATTCATCATAGTGTTCTACCTTCAACAGTAACATTGTAAGATTACACTTCTCAAATAAATAAATAAAACTAACTCTAGTTAGAGCTGTACCAGACTTAGATTGTGCATGACAGATACAGTCCTTTCATTCACCCAATGAAATGTAATTATATTGAACAAACTGTATAATCTTCTATCCATATTGGATTAAGATCTTCCTGTGTGCAGGGTTACCACTCTAATGAACTGCTGATAAAGCTTTATTTTGATAGTAATGTGGCTGCAGGCGTACATGATGACTGCAGCAGCATATGCTCTGTCGAATGGGTCAATAGATAACAGGGCAGAGAAACCCAAGGGAAATTTATAAGTGGTGGTAATTCATACAAAGAACATGGAAGACAACAGCTAAAGGGAGTAATGCTCCATTTGTAATCCTCCTGTTGCATAATGTAAGCAAAACAGAAGAGCAGCAGTGAGCCAAGGATGCAGCTGAACGAAGGAAGCATACATGATATTCCGATCTACACTCAAACAAATCCTTGCAAAAAGATTTCATCTTTTCCTTTCTTCTAATAGAAAAATCACCTCATTTGTTGGCCAATTGCAAAATGAAGAACACAATAGTTTTATCAAAAATATAAACTAAAAATCGATTTTGACTCATAATCATAGCTGCTTCATGCCGTCATTGGAATATTGTCATTCCAATGATAACCTAACCCTTGATGAAAATTGAGTTTAGTTTGGAGATTCAGAGCGGAAAGAGGCCGTTCGGCCCACTGAATCAGCGCAGGCCGGCACATTAATGCTACACACACTGGGGACAATTTTTACATTTATACCAAGACAATTAACCTACAAACCTGTATGTCTTTGGAGTGTTGGGGAAAACCAAAGATCCTAGCGAAAACCCACGCAGGTCATGGGGAGAACGTACAAACTCCGTACAGACAGCGCAGAGTTTGTCGGGATCAAACCCGTGTTTCCGGCGCTGCAAGGCAGCAACTCTTTTTGTGTAAAAAGCATGGCAGCACAGTGGAGCAGTCGTAGAGTTGCAGCCTTACAGAACCAGAAACCCGGGTTTGATCCAGGCTATGGGTGCTCTCTGTATGGAGTTTGTATGTTCTCCCTGTGACTGCGTGGGTTTTCTCTGGGAGCTCCAGTTTCCTCCCACACTCCAAAGGCAGGCTTATAGGTTGTGTGTAGGAAGGAACTGCAGATGTCTAAATTTTAAAGCATATCAATAATGTGTGTCAGCATTTGGCCTTTTGCTTTTCGACAACAATCAGTAGGCTTTCTCTATGATTGCTGGAATCTCACAGGATTTCAGCAGTGATGGTAAAGTGCTATGCTTTGCCTGGTGGGGCACAGGTAATTACTGTGAATGTGAACAGACTCTGGAAACAACCATGAGGTTTGAGCACAAGTATAGCGTACACAGCCCTTTGGCATCTGTCCCAGACGCTGAAATGGAGCTGCTCGAGGGTTTGAAAATGAATGTAGTTGAGTGTGGAGTTTCCTGGAGCAATACCTTTAAACTAATAGAAAACAGCCTTTTCACTTTAGATCACATTGCTGGTTCTGCAAGGAGCAGCACTGCAATTGGCAGCTGTTGAATGAGGTTGAGAAGCCAATCAGCCTTCATGGCTGGAGGGAGAGACAAAAACACAGCAGTCAACAAAATATGTTAAATCTGCAGATATCGTAAGTTTTCCATCTACGTTCATTATTTTCTGCTATTGGAACAAGATCAAGTCACGACTACATCTTTCAGTGAAATGCAAAATTAATTTCACTGAAGTGGACAGAGTTTGTGCTTTCAACAATTTTTGCTCCAGAGAAAAATTTGTACTGAATATACAATATCACTTTTTGCATAGCGTCAATGATGTATTTTGCTGAAAAATGTGTTAGATTTTTGTTGTTGTTGCAAGTTATTGAATTGTGCAGCTGCATAAATAAAGTGGTTACAAGAGCATTTGGAGGCTGGGTTTTCTGTAGCAAGTGACTTTTGTCCTGACTTCTTATAGCTTTTCCATCATGAGTACAACTCCGCCAAGAAACACAACATCATCCCGGTCAACACACCTCACTCATATGGAGCACCATCCATGTTAAACATTCACCTCCGCCACAACTGATGCATCATTAAACTTTGCAATCTACAAAATGCACTAGAACAACTCTTCAAGATCTCTTCAATCACACATTCAAAACTTGCAAGTTTTATTGCCTAAATGGTTAAGACAGTGGACATTTGGGAACATCATTGAAAATAAATCAACAGTCTTGCATTGTAACAATGTCATAATGCTAAAGCATGCTTCCCAACAGCTCGATTTAAGCAAGTCAAGGACAGTAGTAATTTGACATTGTATCTCATTGTCACTTTCTTCAGGACATGTAGGTGATAGGAATGAGCCAAAAGTACATGTAAAGAGTGGGTTGACATGCATTGTGGATATTTTAAGTAGATTTCAAGTTTTGATTTGGATATTGTGCTGCGTTTATGTATACATGATATTGTTTCTGCACTGATCCTATCAGCAAACACATTTGGTTTCCTTTTCCACTACTTTATGTCACTTTGAGGATTTTCAAGATTCAAGAGTGTCCCAGATAGGACAATGAAATTCTTGCTTTGCTTCAGCACAACAGAATATAGTAGGCATGAATACAGAACAGATCAGTGTGTCCATATACCATTGTATAAATATATACACACATGAATAAATAAACAGATAAAGTGCAAATAAACTGATAATGGTTTATTAATGTTCAGAGTTTTGTTTGAGTTGAGTTTAATAGCCAGATGGCTGTGGGGAAGCAGCTATTTCTGAACCTGGACGTTGCAGTCTTCAGGCTCCTGTACCTTCTACCTGAAGGTAGCGGGGAGATGAGTGTGTGGCCAGGATGGTGTGTGTCCTTGATGATGCTGCCAGCCTTTTTGAGGCAGCGACTGCGATAGATCCCCTCGATGGTAGGGAGGTCAGAGCCGATGATGGACTGGGCAGTGTTTACTACCTTTTGTAGTCTTTTCCGCTCCTGGGCGCTCAAGTTGCCAAACCAAGCCACGATGCAACCGGTCAAATCTGCATGCTCTCTACTGTGCACCTGTAGAAGTTAGAGAGAGTCCTCCTTGACATACCGACTCTCCATACTCTTCTCAGGAAGTAGAGGCGCTGAAGTGCTTTCTTTATAATTGCATCAGTGTTCTTGGACCAGGAGAGATCTTCAGAGATGTGCACACCCATGAATTTGAAGCTCTTGACCCTTTCCACCATCGACCCGTTGATATAAACGGGACTGTGGGTTCCCATCCTACCCCTTCCAAAGTCCACAATCAGTTCCTTGGTTTTGCTGGTGTTGAGGGCCAGGTTATTGTGCTGGCACCATTTGGTCAGTCGGTCGATCTCCCTTCTATACTCTGGCTCGTCCCCATCAGTTATACGTCCTACAACAGTGGTGTCGTCAGCGAACTTGATGATGGAGTTCGCACTATGACCAGTTACGCAGTCATGAGTATGGAGTGAGTACAGCAGGGGACTCAGCAAGCAGCCTTGAGGTGCTCCCGTGCTGATTGTTATCGAGGCTGACACATTTCCACCAATACGAACAGTCTGTGGTCTGTGAATGAGGAAGTTGAGGATCCAATTGCAGAAGGATGCGCAGAAACCAGGTTCTGTGAGTTTGGTAACCAGCTAGTACAAGAATTGAGAGTCATAATATGTACTCTGTCATGCAGGAAATCATGGGTTGTTTCACCTTTGTCTGACATATAACACAGTCAAATGGCAGATACTCCTTCTGCCAGTCTCTCCCAGATCATTCTACATCTTATCACAAGTAATCTATAATAGAAATAATTGCAACCAACAAACAGATTTGATCAACACTAGGATTCTGCAAACATCAAGCAGAACAAATCCATCATGTACTTGTGGCAAAAATTTGATTTTTCAACAGCAACAGTTGGTTTATTCAATAGTTATCTAATCTGTATCGAATGTGTATTAATTCATATAACTGACTCAATTTTCTTTCAGTTTTATAATTGAAGCCATTTTTCAAATGTTCCTATTTAATCCCTAATTAATTCAAACTATTTTAACTGACTTTTAACCCTTCCCAAAAGTGAACAAGTTAAATGGATAAACTTTGTCAAGTCTTTTAACAGTATTGGGTGAACAGGATTGTCCTCACGTGGTTTCTTAAGGGAGTTAGGGTAATTTCATTAATAATTACTTTTTCTATATATATTTCACGTGTTTCATTTTTCAGAGTGTAGGTGTTGGGGCGATTAAACTTCCATTCCCGATTGCCCTTGAGAGGTATTGGTGAATTACTTTCCTGAACCACTTTAATTTGTCTTGGAAAGGTACACCCACGCTGCTGCTGTGTGGGGAGAACCAAGGTTCAGTACCCAACAGAGTGGGGGTCAGATTATGTGTGGGTCTGCATTGTGCTGCACATTCTCAAGAAGGTGAAGTGATAGGTGTTGTTATTATCTGGACGTAGATTGCCTGAGGAGCAGCATCAGGTGGAACCAGTGCAGAAGGCTGCTTGCAGGATGGTTGGCAGAAAGCTTCCAATATGCAGAGGAGGACCTTGTAGATGGACAGATGACATCAAACTCTGGGTCAAGAGAGCCATGGACAGATTCATCTTGGGTTGTGTGACAGTGGTCAGGAGTGAGCTAACCATCAGGGAACAGCCTGAACCCGAGAGACTCTTCCAAGAAAATTAATGTTGTTTTCTTGGGAGAGTCAAGTCAAGAGTCAAGAGAATTTATTGTCATGTGTCCCAGATAGGACAATGAAAATCTTGCTTGCTGCAGCACAACAGAATATTGTAGGTATAAATACAGAACAGATCAGTGTGCCCATATACTATAGAAAATATATATACACACATAAATATACAGATAAAGTGCAATAGGCTGTTATAGTTCAGAGTTTGTTTGAAATTGTGTTTAATAGTCTGATGGCTGTGGGGATGAAGCTGTTCCTGAACCTGGATGTTGCAGATTTCCGGCTCCTGTAACTACCTGATGGCAGCGGAGAGATGAGTGTGTGGCCAGGATGGTATGGGTCCTTGATGATGCTGGCAGCCTTTTTGAGGCAGCGACTGTGATAGATCCCATCGATGGTAGAGAGGTCAGAGCTGATGATGGACTGGGCAGTGTTTACAACTTTTTGCAGCCTTTTCCGCTCCTGGACGCTCAAGTTGCCGAACCAAGCCACGATACAACCGGTCAGCATGCTCTCTACTGTGCACCTGTAGAAGTTCGAGAGAGTCCTCCTTGACATACTCTCCGTAATCTTCTCAGGAAGTAGAGGCGCTGATGTGCTTTCTTTATAATTGCATCAGTGTTCTGGGACCAGGAAAGATCTTTGGAAATATGCACACCCAGGAATTTGAAGTTCTTGGCCCTTTCCACCATCGACCCGTTGATATAAATGGGACTGTTGGTCCCCATCCTACCCCTTCCAAAGTCCACAAAGTTCCTTGGTTTTGCTGGTGTTGAGAGCCAGGTTATTGTGCTGGCACCATTTGGTCAATTGGTCGATCTCACTTCTATACTCTGACTGGTCCCCATCAGTGATACGTCCCACAATAGTGGTGTCATCGGCGAACTTGATGATAGCTTTCGCACTATGTCCAGCTACGCAGTCATGAGTATAGAGTGAGTACAGCAGGGGCTGAGCACACAGCATTGAGGTACTCCCGTGCTGATTGTTATCGAGGATGACACATTTCCACCAATACGGACAAACTGTAGTCCATGAATGAGGAAGTCGAGGATCCAATTGCAGAGGGATGCGCAGAGACCCAGTTCCGAGAGCTTGGTAACCAGCTTGGAGGGATGATGGTATTAAATTCCGAGCTGTAGTCAATGAATAACAGCCTGACATATGAGTTTTTGTTGTCCAAGTGGTCCAGAGCGGAGTGGAGAGCCAGTGAGATCGCATCCACTGTTGATCTGTTGTGGCGGTAAGCGAACTGCAGTGGGTCCAGGTTTTTGTCGAGGTAGGAGTTGATTTGTGCCATGATCAGCCTTTCAAAGCACTTCATCACCACAGACGTTAGTGCCACTGGTCGATAGTCATTGAGGCACGTCACTTTGCTCTTCTTGGGCACCGGTATCATTGATGCCCTTTTAAAGCAGGTGGGAGCACATTCTGTTCCTGCTTCAAGAGGCATTCATCATCAACTCCTAGCCAACAAATCCAGTACTCTGGGATGGTACCTCACCAATCTTGATTATCTTTTGATGTGACTCTGTAGATCCATTCCTGTGTCTACACAGTAGAAGAGCATGCTGGAGGTTTTATAATCTGTGATGTGTGATTCACCTTTTGACGAACATGCTACCATTGACAAGGCAGGCGGTTAAGTATTTTCCACTCACTTTAGAAATAATTAATAAGCTCGATACAATCCAAGACAAAGAAGAACATTTTACTGGCACACCATCCACCACTTTAAACATTCACTCCTTCCATTCGCAGAGCACCATTACTGCAATGTGTATTATCTATTAGATCCATTGCAGCAATTCACCGTGTATATTTTGACATGGCATCCCAATCCAAACAACCTTTCCTTCTATGTCAGCAAGACAATAGACAATAGGTGCAGGAGTAGGCCATTCGGCCCTTCAAGCCATCCCCAAGGTAGGGATGGTTGAAAGCTTCAAGTTCCCAGAAGTAAATATCACCAGCAACTTGTCCTGAACTAGCCATATCGAAGCAATGGGCAAGAAAGCACTCCAATACCTCTACTTCTTTAGAAGACTTAGGAAGTTTGGCATGTCCTCAACAACCCGCACCAACTTCGACAGATGCACCATAGAAAGCATTTTATCCGGATGCTTCACAGCAAGGTTAGGAAACAGCTTTGTCCAGGACTGCATGTAAATGCAGACATTGTACACACAGCGCAGACCATCACATAAACCAACCTCCTTTTCATTGACTCCATTTACACTTCATGCTGCCTCGGCAAGGCCACAAGCATAATCAAGGACGAGTCTCACCCCGGACACTCCCTCTTCTCCCCTTCTCCCAACAGGCAAGAGGTACAGAAATGTGAAAAAGCACACCTCCAGCTTCAAGGACAGTTTCTTCCCAGTTGTAATCAGGCAACTGAACCTTCCTATCACCAACTAGAATGCGGTCTTGAGCTAGCATCTACCTCATTGAGGACCCTCGGACTATCTTTAATTAGACTTTACTGGGCTTTACCTTGCACTAAACATTATTCCTTTCATCCTGTATCTGTACACTGTGGACGGCTTGATTGCAATCACGTATTGTTGTTTTGCTGACTGGTTAACACGGAACAAAAAAGCTTTTCACTGTATCTCGCGACACATGGCAATAAACTGAACTGAACTAAACTGAACTATCACCCTGCTATCTGTAAGCATAAAACGGGAACTAACATCTCTAGGTTGTGCACCGAGTCACACCACCATCCCACCATCTCTTATTCCAGCTCTGACAGTGTCGCAGAGTCAACATCTTAAAATTCTCCAATAAAGCACTGCAGAGAAACCTTCACTGAACAGCTTGGAGGGCTCACTGTCGCCAACATGAGGAAATTTAGGAAACCTGCAGGGGATTGAAATATTAGCATGGCCTGCAAGATTTGCATCTTCTGTATGATTAACAAAAGACACTGCAATCCTCAGCCACTATCACACTGCAAGGCAGCAATCTGATCTCCCACTCCAGTACTCAGTTGCATAGTTCCTGCTTGCATCGCATCAGAAGTTATGACCTGAGAGCCTGTTTCATTATGCACAGGGAGGTGAACACATTTCACTATTGCACAACGCTCCCAGCCAAACTCCTCCATGCCCGATAAAGGCACTCAATGATTTTCCAGATTTAATTGTGCATACCTATCAGCCTCTTCAGTAGCCTGTCCAACCAAATTCTAATCCTGGTCTTTTCCAGCAGAACCTATGTGTCATTAGCTCTTTGATGAGCCAGCACTTGCCCAATTCTTTATTGCAATTTTGCCTGCAAGCAGTGCAATCAGTAATAATTTATCAGTAATAAATTTTGCAGTGAATCTGGTAAGTTTAAAGAGAGCATGAGAAATGGAGCCACAGGGAGTTTAAAGGGAGCACAGAAAGTGGGGCCCTGGAGAATTTACAGGGAGTTTGGGAAGCAGCACTCTGAGAATTTAAAGGGGGAGTGGGAACCTGGACTTGTCAGTGGGGAATAATTAAATAGTGGATAATCAGTTTTACTGTATCTCTGCACATACTTTGTGTTTTCCTCTAAATTAAAAACATATATCGAATCACGTGATGATGTGTGCTTATCATCTTTGCCTTATTACAATAAAATCATACAGCATGGATGCCAGCCCTTTGGCTCTGTTAAATATGCATTGGATATGTGCAAAATATACTGACCATCATTTATGTTAATCCTACATAAACAACCATTTTATTTTTCAAGTTCAATTTCAGATTTATTGCCACATGCACCAATTAAGGTAGAGTGGAATTTGACTTAAGGGCCTGTCCCACCAGCATGCGATCGCATGCATCTAGCGCGACCAAACGTGGTCGCTTGTGGCGTACGGCCTCGCGGGGCCGGTCCCACTTCGATCAGCGGAGGCGCATGGAGTTGTGCGGGGCTGGGCCCGACATCGCCTGGGGCTCCAAAAATCTTGCGCTGTCCGAAAATTCCGCCCGCCAACGGCCTGTCGGCCCGCAGGCGCATTGAGGGCGTATGCAGCGTCTCGACAGGCGTACGCAGCGTCTTGACGTCGTACGCAGCATCTTGATGTTGTACGCAGCGTCTTGATGGCGTACGCCTAACAAGTGGCGTTGCGCGATGACGTCACCACCCGGCGTGACGCTGCGTGATGACATCACCGCCCGACGCCGTGCGACGTCCAAATTCAGTCGGCCCGCCTCCTGCTCAGCTGATTGGTAAGTATGATGTCGGGATCAGCCCCGCAAACTCCATACGCCGCCGCGGTTCGAATTGGGACCGGCCCCGCGAGGCCGTATGCCTCAAGCGACCACGTTTGGTTGCACTAGACGCATGCAATCACATGCTGGTGGGACAGGCCCTTTACCATGCAGCCATAAAATCAAAAAGAGCACAATACACAATAGAATACAACATGAACATCCACCACAGTGGATTCCCGCAATCCATCAACTCTCCTCAGATCCTGCCACTCATCTACACACACTGTATCCTACAATTTTTTCTGCTTTTGTGCTAGGAGAGAAAACTGGAATATCTGGGGGAACCCACTTGCTCACAGGGAGTTTATGTAAACTCCACATTGATAGCAGTGGAGGTCAGGGTCGAAACTGGGACTGAGGCTGCAGCTCTATAAGTTTCAGAGGTTTATGTCATAGAATCATACAACATGGAAGATAGACACAAAATGCTGGAGTAACTCAGCGGGACAGGCAGCATCTCTGGAGAGAAGAAATGGCTGACGTTTCGGGTCGAGACCCTTCTTCAGTCTGAAGAAGTGTCTCAATCCGAAACATCATCCATTCCTTCGCGCCAGAGATGCTGCCTGTAAACAGGCTCTTTGGCACAACTCGTCCGTGTTGTAATTAAAAATCTGTGTTCAGTTTTAAGTCACACAAAACTGTTATCAAATCAAAATATTTTTGCACATCTTCAGACTTCAAAACAATGGTGTGGTTGTAAGAACATTGAAACAATGATAGTTGCAACTTCCATTTTCCAGTCGTGAAATGTTAAAGTATTTTCTCCAAATACTTGTGTAGTGCTTTTCTTCCAAGATTCTGCCTTCTTATAATGGCACAGATGGAGGCCATTCTTTCTCACTTGGCTTCTACTTGGAACACCTATGTGGCTGCCGGAAGCTTAGATGTGTTTTGCACACATGCCCATTCTCCCTGTACAAGTCGCTTCATGCGAATATCAGCAGTTTATTTCACAGACACAAGCCACTTGGGGAAGGGGTTAGAAATATGCAACAATTCAAGTTAGGGGCACCGTACTTACTGCGTGGCAGAGAGGTGCCTCATCAAAGCAGACCTTGAGCGGTGATATGCATTGAATCTGAGAATCATCCATCATTGCATTTCTGATTGGCAGTTCCCTATCCAAGAGACTGTTGACAAGGAGGCTATTCAACATGCCGTCATTTACTGATTTTAATGAAATTAAACTAAATGTTGCCTAAGTTCTATCAAAGACCAAAAAGTTAAATAGAAGGAAGAGAATTAAAAAAAATATGGCAAACTTTCAGAGGAGATTTCAGAAAGGAAATAACAGAAGTGTTGCTGTATGAAGAAAGGATGTGCTCATTGAGCCTTTACGAGGTGACCAGATTGAAACATACATGTATATGGTTGTGAGAGGAATTGTCAGGATGAAGTCTAGTGGTATGGGGAGAGAGCAGGAAGGTGGAGTTGCAAGCAGGAATGAATCTGTCATAATATTGTTAAATGGAGGAGAAAGTAGCAGGAACTTTAGGCCGAGCTCAAAATGCTGCTTTCCTTCCTATGTAAAAGTATTCATAGAAAATTGTATTTGTGGTCTATGTCTCAAATATGTAGTCTGGCTGCAACATTTTTCCACTTACTGAAGTGATCAGTGATGATTGTTCTATTAGGCTCCAGTAAATAATACAGCTGTTTAAGAATAAGAATAGATGCACAGTCCCTTGCCCAGAGTAGGGGAATCGGAAACCAGAGGACATAGGTTCAAGGTGAAGGGATAGGGATCTGAAGGGTAACTATTTCACACCAAGGGTGGTGGGTGTATGGAACAAGCTGCCAGATGAGGTAGTTGAGGTTGGGACTATCCCATTGTTGAAGAAACAGTTAGACAGGTACATGGATAGGACAGGTTGGAGGAATATGGACAAAGTGCAGGCAGGTGGGACTAGTATAGCTGGGACACTGTTGGCCGGTGTGGGCAAGTTGGGCCGAAGGGCATTTCCACATATATCACTCTATGACTATGATTCTAATACAAATCCTCAGTTTAAGATACTCCAATCTTATTGCATGGTTGCTAGAAGCTCACCGTTCTTGTTCTTCCCTCAACCCAGCGTCCTAGCACAGGCCAGAATCGCATCTGGAATCTAGTTAAGAATTTAGTTTAGAATTTAGTTAAGAGATACAACGTGGAAGCAGGCCCTTTGGCCCACTGAGTCTGCACCGATCAAAGATCACCCGTACACTAATTCTATCCTACACACAATGGACAATTTACAGAAGCAAATTAACCACCAAATCTGTGCATCTTTGAAATGTGGGAGAAAACCGGAGCACTGATACAAAAACTACATGGTCACAAATATCAACAGCAACTTGTCCTGGACAAACGCAGTCAGAATCAAACCTGACTGCAGCATCTCTACCACTGCGCCGCCTTTGTCTTATTTTCAGATGACATTCTCCCCATTGTTGCGGAGAGAGGTTTAAACTAATTTGACAGTGCAATGATCTAACAGAAATGGAGAAATCAATTGCACCTGGACAAGAAATGGGACAGACTAAATAAGAGTACAACAAGATGTATGAAAAGTTTACCGACTATTTATGTACAGTAAACACAAAAATGTACTTAACAAGTTTAATGAGTTGCAGATGACTACTAGGTCATGATAATAAAGGCTAAATAAAGGAATCGGGTGTAAAAGTTCAAGTTCAAGTTCAAGTTCAAGTTCAAATTTATTTGGTCCCATACACCTTTAGGTGTCGTGAAATTATTTTTGCCATGCAGCACATAAAAAAAGAATACAACATGACAGTAATAGATAGTTTCAACATCAAAACATCCCCCCACAATGGTTCCCATTGTGGGGAAAGGCACAAAGTCCAGTCCCATCCCCATGTCCACCCATAGTCGGGCCTCCTTACTCGAGACCGTGGCTTCCGGAGCCGACTGGGCCGCGCCGAATGGAGCTCAACTGGCGATCTCATCAAGAGATCCCAGGCTCCCGATGGAAAGTTCAGCGCCGCCGCCCGCAGCCGCTCCACAGACCCACAGCTCCGCAACGGACCCAGCTCCAGTTACCAGAGTTTCAGCAAAGTCACCGCCAGCCCCGCAATGGCGCTCCAGCGCTGCACCGCCGTCCTCCGACCCGCAGCTCCGTCGCCACCGATGCCGAGCCGGTACCGCTGCCGCCAGTGCCGCCGCCGCTGCTGAGCTGGTGCCGCCGCCACCTTATTTAGACCAGTGGCGCAATGGCATGATGAGAAAGAGGATTTTCATAAGTGCACCCAGGACAGCTTTTTTGATCAGTAGATTTCTGGTTCAACAAGTAAGACAACATTTGATGAAATTTCGTTCAGACCGAAAGGTCTGAATGACAAATAAAGGAATCTAATCTAATCTAATCTAATCTGATTGACAGTTCTGGGAAATAAACCAGACTAAGAGGAGCAAGGATCAGTGAGGAATGACTGGGAAATAGCAATCATAACATCATAAAGTTTATCCTGTGTTGTGCTTCTATATTCTGCTGTGGAAGATTAGATAGAGCCAATTCCCAAGTAAAACGGTCAATACAATACAATACAATACAATTTATTTGTTGTCATTTGAACCTCATTGAGGTTCAAACGAAATTTGGTTTCTGCAGACTTACAAACAAGAAGAACCAAGACACAACACAATTTACACAAACATCCATCACAGCTAATCTCCTCCTCGCTGTGATGGAAGGCAAAGTCTTATCTCTCCCCTGCACTCCCCATTCTCTTCCCGATGTCATAATCAAAGCCCCAGGCGGGCGATGGTAAATAAGTCCTGCGGCCATTAAAGCCACGCCGGGCGATGCAAGGCCATGCTCCGGGTCTTGATGTTGGAGCCCCCGGTGGGTGCTAGCAAGTCCTGCGGCCATTTAAAGCCACGCCGGGCGATGTAAGGCCCCGCTCCAGGTCATCCTCAACCCCGCAACTCGGGCGGGAGGTCGCCGTTGCGGAAGCCCCGAAAAGCGGTCTCCCGGTGTTACCGTCCACCAGATCTGCGGCCGGAGCCTCCGAATCTCCGGGGTCAAGCTGCAGCAGCGCGCCACTCCAGCTCCTCCCGCTCCGAACTCGGCTAGCTCCGCGATGGTAAATAGGTCCGCAGGCTCCGCGACTGGAGCCACAGGTCGTTCCGGTTGGAGGCCGCTCCACGGTGCTAGGCCCCAACGACAACGGAGACCCGACAGAGAAAAGGTTGGGTCCTCCGTACAGGGAAAATATTTTAAAAGTTTCCCCCCCCCCCCCACACACACACACACACACACACACACACACACACACACACACAGTTAAAAAAAACACTATAAACTGCACTCAAGCAAGACAAAAAAAAAAAAAAGACAGACGGACGGACTGCAGAGGCCGCTGCGACGTGAGTCGCGCCGCCCACCCAATTTCAGAAGGACCATTGCTAATAGGATGAAAATAAAATGGTTCCATTTGAACCAATGCTTGACATTCAAAGCTATACTTAAGCAATGGGAAGCCTTTAGCATTGTGCTGTTTCAGCTACAGTAAAGGGATATCCCATGTCAGTGAAAGGCAAGGAAATTAAAAAAGGACAGTAAAAGAAAATTTGAAAAGTTTATGCCCCTTTTACCAATCTTTGCCTACTCACTCAACCCATTCTATACCGCTTGGCATTATCTTAATATCCTTTTCGTCACCTACCTTTTCACTTACCTTAGTGTCATCAGCACATTTCACAAGTAGATCTTCAATGCCTTCACTGATTGATAGAATAATACAGCAGAGAAACAGGTCCTTTCAGCCCACCTCTGGCTTGCCGACCATGATGCCTTTCTCTGCTAGTTCCATTTGTCTGCATTAGACCTAGATCCCTTAACATCTTTCCTCTTCAAGTCCTAATGCCTTTTAAACTTTGTAAATGCTTCTGCTTTGTTCATTACTTTTGGCAGCTTGCTCCATATATTCAGTAGTCTCCATACACATTTTTTTTCCTCAGATCTCCCTTTAATTTCTCCATCCTCACCTTAAACATGTGCCCTCTAGTACCAGACTTTCCAACCAGGGAAAAAGATTTTGACCATTGATCCTAACTATGGTCCTGATAATTTTATAAATCTCTATATGGTTCCCCCTTCAGCTTCCTACATTCCAGTGAGCATTAAGTTAGCCTATCTAATATGCAGATGACACAAAGCTGGGTGGCAGTGTGAACTGTGGATGCTATGAGAATGCAGGGTGACTTGGATAGGTTGGGGGAGTGGGCAGATGCATGGCAGATGAAATTTAATGTGGATAAATAGAAGAATAGAATAGAATAGAATAGAATAGAATAGAATAGAATAGAATAGAATAGAATAGAATAGAATAGAATAGAATGTCATTTATTGTCATTCAAACAAACAAGGTTCAAACGAAATTTTGTTCCTGCAGTCATAACAGCAAAAAAACAAAACACACAATTAACGCAATTCAATTAAATGTGAGGTTATCCACTTTGGTATCAAAAACAGGAAGGCAGATTACTATCTAAATGGCGTCAAGTTGGGAAAAGGGGAAATACAACGGGATCTGGGGGTCCTTGTTCATCAGTCCATGAAAGTAAGCATGCAGGTCTAGCAGGCTGTAAAGAGAGCAAATGGCATTTTGGCCTTTAGAACAAGAGGAGTCGAGTATAGGAGCTAAGAGATCCTTCTGCAGTTGTACAGGGCCCTAGTGAGACCACACATGGAGTATTGTGTACAGATTTGATCCCCTAATTTGAGGAAGGACATTCTTGCTATCGAGGGAGTGCAGCGTAGGTTTACAAGGTTAATTCCCGGGATGGCGGGACTGTCATATGCTGAGAGAATGGAGCGGCTGGGCTTATACACTCTGGAGTTTAGAAGGATGAGAGGGCATCTTATTGAAACATATAAGATTGTTAAGGGTTTGGACACGCTAGAGGCAGGAAACATGTTCCCGATGTTCGGGGAGTCCAGAACCAGCGGCCACAGTTTAAGAATAAGGGGTAAGCCATTTGGAACGGAGACGAAGAAACACTTTTTCTCACAGAGAGTTGTGAGTCTGTGGAATTCTCTGCCTCAGAGGGCGGTGGAGGCCAGTTCTTTGGATACATTCAAGAGAGAGCTAGATAGGTCTCTTAAAGATAGTGGAGTCAGGGGAGAGGCAGGAATGGGGTACTGATTGGGGATGATCAGCCATGATCACATTGAATGGCGGTGCTGGCTCAAAGGGCCGAATGGCCTACTCCTGCACCTATTGTTTATTGTCTATAATTTATCCTTATAACGATATCTCTCCATTCCAGGCAACATCCTGATGATTCTCTTCTGCGCTCCCTCTATTTCTACCATGTCCTTCCTGTAATTTGGCAACCAGGATTGTACATATTAGTCTAAGTTTGGTCAAATCAATATTTCATATAGCCGCAAAGTAACATCACAACTCAATGTCTTGGCCTAAGAAGGCAAGTGTACCAAATGCCTCCTTCTCTATCTTATTCACCTGTGTCACCACTTTCATGGTGACATGGCTTTACATTCCAAGATCCCTCTGTGCAACAATGCTCCCAAGATCCATTCCGTCTACTCTATATGCCTTAGAGAATTTGACCTTCCAAAGTACATTTCCTCATTTTGCCTGGATTAATTTCCATTTGCTACCACTCGGCCCAACTTTCCAGCTGATCTCTATCCCCCTGCATCTTTAGACAACTTTGTTTACTGTTTATGGCACTACAAATTTTTATGCCCCCTGCAAAACATACTAACCATACCATCTACATTCTTATTATTGTTGTTCAATCTTCATTAAGCCCAGCAATCTTCCTTACCTGCCAATATGTTCTATCCTATGCTAGGAGCTTTTATTTTCTCTCCATAATCTTTGATGTTACATTTTATCAATGCCACCTCAAAATCTAAGTATAATACATCCATCTTTTCCAATTTATCCAATGTGCATGTACTTTTATCAAAGACTCCAATAAATTGGTCAAATGTGATATCTATTTCATCGAATCATGTTGATTTTGACTGATTATTAATTTTTCCAGGTTACCTGCTGTGACAGATATTAAGTTAACTGGCCTGTAGATTCCTAATTTCTGCCTCCCTCACTTTTCAAATAGCTCAGAAATGCTTCAAACTGATTAATAAATATTAAGTAAATAATTGCTGGGTAAGAATTTCATAAGAGCACGAGGAAATAAATTGCCTTGCACAATAAAAATGCCACTTCCCTTCTTCAGATTCTAAATGGTGGAGAATTTTTTATGAGAGATATTTTAAAATAGGCTTTCAGAAGGCATAATTTTTACGAAAATAGCAGGAGGTCACATTAATAATTAAATTCTCATTCAACATGTATCGCACAGAGGTCCTGGTATGTAATATATTATAGTAATTTACATGTAATTAAACAACTTCATATTAAACTATAATATATAAATTGAAAGCTAAATAACGAGGTCTTCCACAGAGATGATATAATAAATCTTACATTTTCCTCAGCAGTTGTACGCATGTAAAGCTTATATGTTTGCTATAAAAGGAATTCAGATTTCAATATTCTGAAAATATCACCTTGAGTGTAAAGCTGGATACCTAGCAATATCAACAGCAGAGACCACGATTGAGTCACTGTCATTAATTCATTGGGTTCCAGATTGTGCCAAGTGATGGTGTTAAATCCATTAATTAAAATGACTGTAGCTGCACCTGCCCATTTATCACTGAATGGTCCACAGGATGGGTGGGTGGGAAGAAGTGATAATAATTTCTAATTGGATATTCAATCTACCGTGTGGAGGAGAAATTGCAATAGTGTCAAACAGGTTTGTTGTTGCAGAGCTCTGTGCTCAAATATCTGTTATATCCTTCAGACTGCCAGTTAGGAGTGTTATATTCAACAACTGAGAGCAACAATTATCATGCCTTTGTAAAAAATCACACTAGGAAATGAAACAGAAATTTAAAAAAATCTGTGACTTAGTGAGAGTCTAGTTTCCTAACTAATCTTTACAACCAGTCTACTCTGACAATACAAATATAATTCAGTTTGTCCACAAATACTTCAGTTCAGGAACTCCTTACAACAGGTTTATATACCAAATGGAATTAAGACTGTTGCAGTAAGCAATCATTGTATTTATTTATCTAATTATCAGAAATTGGTAACAATATTAAAATCAATAACTGTCCTATAAAGTCTGCAGGACAGGGTCCAGAACTATTAGGTATGTCAGCATTATGGAAAGTACATAATATTTGTGAAATGCAATTTTCTTGAGAACTATAAATTGTCATTACTTCCTTTCAAAAAGTAATAAATATGTTTGTTCATTGATATGAGGGATATCAATTCTTTATGAAAGGGCTTGTCTCCACTTGGCATCATTTGTCAGAATTAGATAGGCTTTGATAAACTGAATACATGGGGGAATGTGAAACATCTAGACTACAAGCTAATAACATGGCCAAATAGCAGTTAGCTTGCATTCAGAATCAATGAAAATAAAAAAATATTGCAGATACAGAAAATCTGAAACAAAAAGAGAAAATGCCAAGCATTCAACTGATCAGGCTGCATCTATGGATTACAAAAGAGCATTAACGTTTCATTTTGGAGACTGGTCATCAGAGATGAAGAACTTTTAATCTCACCTGAAACAATAATGTTTCTCTGCCTGACCTCAACGCATCTTCTTTCACAGCTCTCAAGTATTTAATTTTTTTTTAAATTTTTTGATTAAATTTTAAATAAACACACACACACACACACACACATATATATATATATATACACACACATTCTCAAAAAACAATAGTATTGCAATAATAATAATAATAATAATAATAATAATAATAATAATCCCGCAACTCCATCCAAGGACGCAAACAGTCTTTCCAGGTGAGGCAGAGGTTCACTTGGACCTCCTCCAACCTCATCTACCTCAACCTGCTGTTCCAGGTGTCAACTTCTGTACATCGGCGAGACTAAGCACAGGCTCAGCGATTGTTTCGCTGAACACCTCTGCTCAAGCCATCTTAACCAACCTGATCTTCCGGTGGTTCAGCACTTCAACTTCCCCTCCCATTCCCAATCTGACCTTTCTTTCCTGGGCCTCCTCCATTGTCAGAATGAGGCCAGGCGCAAATTGGTGGAACAGCATCTCATATTTCGCTTGGGTAGTTTACACCCCAGCAGTATGAACATTGACTTCTCTAACTTCAGATAGCCCTTGCTTTCCCTCTCCATCCCTTCCCCCTTCCCAGTTCTCCCACTTCTTACTTTCTCCGAATACATTCTATCTCTGTCCCGCCTCCTCCCCTGACATCAGTCTGAAAGTCTCGACCCGAAACGTCACCCATTCCTTCTCTCCAGAGATGCTGCCTCACCCACTGAGTTATTCCAGCATTTTGTGTCTACCTTCGATTTAAACCAGCATCTGCAGTTCTTTCCTACACATAATAATAATAGTCTATTGAAATTCAGAGCTTATTTGAGGTTGTACTGTATAGTAGCCTGATGGCTGTAGGGAAGAAGCCGTTCCTGAACCTGGATGTTAGAGTTTTCAGGCTCCATTACCTTCTTCCCGATGGCAGGGGTGAAATGAGTGTGTGGAGAGGATGGTGTGGGTCTCTGATGAAGTTGCCAAACCAGGCCATGATGCAACCAGTCAAAGTGCTCTCTACTGTACACCTGTAGACGTTCAAGCAAATCCTCTCTGACATACCGAATCTCCGTAATCTTCTCAGGAAGTAGAGGCGTTGATGTGCTTTATTTATAATTGCAACAGTGTGCTGGGTCGAGGAAAGATCTTCGGAAATATGTACGCCCAGGAAGTTTTTGACTCTCTCCAACATAATGCCATTGATATAAACAGGATTGCAGGTCCTCATCTTTCCTCTTCCAAAGTCCACAATCAGTTAATTGGTTTTACTGATATTGAGAGTCAGGTTGTTGTGCTGGCACTATTTGGTCAATCGGTCGATCTCACTTCTATACTCTGACTCATCGCCATCTGTAATTCGTCCAACAACGGTGGTATTGTCGGCGAACTCGAAGATGGAATTCAGACTATGTCCGGCTACACAGTCTTGAGTATAGAGCAGGGGGCTGAGCACGCAGTTCTGAGGTGTTCCAGCACTGATTGTTAATAAGGAAGAAGTATTTCTGCCAATTCGAACAGACTGCCGTCTGTGGATGAGGAAGCCGAGGATCCAATTGCAGAGGGATACTCAGAGACCCAGTTCTGTGAGTTTCGTAACCAGCTTGGAGGGGATGATGGTATTGAACACCAAGCTGTAGTCTATAAAGAACAGCCACACGTAAGTGTTTTTATTGTCAGTGGTCCAATGCAGAGTGGCGAGCCAGTGAGATTGCATCCTCCGTTGACCTGTTGTGACGGTAGGCGAACTGTAATTGGTCGAGGTTCTTGTTGAGGTAGGAGTTGATATGCACGATAACCAACCTCTCAAAGCACTTCATCACCACGGACGTTAGTGCCAATGGTCGATAGTCATAGAGGCACATCACCTTACTCTTCTTGGACACCGGTATTATTGATGCCCTCTTCAGGCAGGTGGGAACCTCAAACCTCAATAATGAGAGGTTGAAAATGTCTGCAAAAACTCCAGCCAGTTGGTCTGCACAGGTTTTGAGAACTCGACCAGGAATACCATCAGGTCCAGGCGCTTTCCAAGGGTTCATACTCTACAATGTTCCATTACAATTGTGTGTAACCAATTAATTTTCAACAATTGTATTTGACTCAAAGAGACGCAACTCAGCTTTCCTGTCAGTTTGATGCAGAATATACAGCCACAATTAATACAGAAGCTGTAACTGATTAGCTTGGCCATTTATCAAAGAGATGTCTAATTTTGCTGCATAACCACAAACATCCCATGAAAGTGTTGAAAATTGATTGCTTACCTACAAATATACCATTATTACACTCCCTCTTTTTTTTTTCCTTTCTCTCCTATATTAGATTTCCCTCCTATAATATCCTATATTATTTGTTTTCTCAGGAACAAATGACAATTCAGGATGGTGTATAAAGTACTGATTGATTTGTTCAACACTTAACAGGAATTAATTTAATTCATCCTATTGTACTGAGTGATTGTGCAGCTACTTGCAAAGAAGCACTTGTTGCTTCCAGCAGCATCTATGATTGCAGCAATAACATTCATTACGTACTCTTATTTTATGGAGTGAGCAGGTGAAATAATTCAATCAAATATCAAGTGGCCTCTTATCTCTTATGGACTGCTGCAATCTAAAAACCTCATTCAATTTTAAAATGTGGCTGTTGAGTCCTTAAAAGTGCCAACTGCAGGTATCAATGTGCCTGGTTGTAAAGGCTTTATTATAGAA
The DNA here is from genome assembly GCF_010909765.2 of Amblyraja radiata. Classification (NCBI taxonomy): domain Eukaryota; kingdom Metazoa; phylum Chordata; class Chondrichthyes; order Rajiformes; family Rajidae; genus Amblyraja; species Amblyraja radiata. The sequence continues at coordinate 104,412,252 of NC_045957.1, read as the reverse complement.
TTGAGAGCTTAGGTATAATTTGATGAAGATAAAGCCAAAGCCATCAAAAATTCTTATTCTACCCTTTTTACATAATCATTGTAAGAGTGCTATATATTTTCTGCCTTAGAAAATGCTTCTTCAATTGACAATGCTGATTGGTGATAATCTGTTGGCACTTTTCGACACAGGCTCATTTGGAATGAACTGGATAATATTCTGTCTTATTTGCATTTAAGGAGATGATAGCTTTCGCTATTCAATGATACTTTCAGAAATATTGCTGGTTCGACAACATTTGGCTTATGTATCTAATGACTGTGGTAAGCAACCACACACTGAAAAGGCCAATCTAAAACTGCATGCAATTTGGGAAACTTTCAAAATTCTTGCACTGAAGGCAACACACAATCAAATAATTATACCAAAACAAATTAAAATGTATTTAAACAATTAATTAAAACAAAATAAAATGTATAAACATAGTTTAAATTTGTACTTTTGATCATAATTTGTCACACCATTATTGCAAATATTAATTTGGCCCAGATTTTGCATTAAAAAAAATCTTTCACTGGCAGTGGCTTTCTATTGTAAATCACACTATAACTGGATTCCAACATAGCAACAGAGATGCACAGACTTAAAATAGCCAGTAAGGCAGTGCATTTTTATTTTTGAGTGCCAGTAAGATTTACATATGATCAAAAACCATCAACCTAAAAAACTAATTGTGTTTTTGGCTCCACAGATTCTGCCTCTGCAATTCTAGTATTTTCTGTTTTTTGTTTGGATTTCTAGCATATACTGCATGGAAACAGGTCCTGTAGCTCAAATTATCCATGCTGACCAAGATGCTCCATCTAAGAGTCCCATTTGCCTGCATACATATTCCTCTCCATGTACATGTCCAAGGATCTTTTAAATGTTCTTGTGGTACATGTCTCATCTACTTCATCTGGCAGTTCAATCCATCACCCTCTGAGTAAAAAGGTTCCGCTCAGGTTACTACAAAATTTTCCTCTCACCAAACCTATGTCATCTGGTTCTTGATTCTCCTACCCCAAGTAAAGGACTCTGTGCAGTCACCCTATCAAATGCCTCATGATTTTATACAACTTGATAAGATCAGCCTTGAACTCCTGTACTCCAAGAATAACCTCTCCCTATAGCTCAGGTTCTCATTTCCTGGCAACATCCTCTGTGCACGCTTTCCAGCTTAATGGCATCCTTCCTATTAGCAGGGCATCGTATTATGTATTTCAAAAGTTGTGTCTTTTGTCCTAATTAATCTCTGCCTTCAATGCTCTGGCCTTGATCTTTCCTAAAAGGTCACGACCCTCAAGCAACCACAAATAATCTTGATTTTCTCTTCCTCTCCCCACTCAACAGGTCCTAAATCTCCAGTACTCCAATTCCTTAATTTTCAGACATGTCCTCCAGATGCTGCTCGATTTATTGAGTTTCTCCAGAACTTTGTCTGCTATACAAGATTCGAGAATTTGCAGTTCATTGTGTCTCCTAAATTCTCTGACATGGGTTTAATTGAAAGACCTTAAGCCCCAATCCATCAAGAGGCCAACTCCCCATCCCCAGCACTCACCATACACCCACAGGCCCTGAATCTTTAACATAAATCCATATTCCAACATTATTTCCCAGATGCAACAACGATCTCAGTCACCAGCCTGTGTCCCTGTCAGTCATGATCATACCCTCCAATTCACTGTCCAAGGACTTTATCCTGGCCTTACGTCGCAATCCGTATCCCGTCCCCAGCCATTTACCTGTAGCTCTGATCTAATCCTCCCGGTTCTAATCCTCCAACCCCAAGTCAACTCTTGGTTCTCAATTCAATACAGCCAACTAGGTTTCTTTCCTGATTGATCCCCCTATATGGTCCATGTCCTGGCCATGTACATCCCAGTTATTTTTTTTGCCAAGTTTTGCAATGCTGCAGTGGGTGGGGGAATGAGTCGGTGGTGACCAATAACTTAGGTCTCTGGTGTTTCTAAATGTTTGTGTGCCATGCCAAAGTCCAAAATCAGTAATTATACATTTTATGCCAATGATGTTTCGGGTCAAGACACTTCTTCATATATTAATGTCTTCCTCTAGTCAATGAACGATTTCTAGGGCTGTGTTGCTTGTTTGCCATCAGAGCAAAATGAGGAATGTACATTGCCTTAACTTCACTACCAAATGTCGAAGCACCTACGCCATCTCCTCATAGTGATCCATTCAACAAAATGAGTTATACCATTGTAAATATGTTAGAACAGAGAACAGTGCAGCCACAAGAACAGGCTTTTCTTTCCGCAAAGTTTACAACAACAACGATGGCAATCCAAATCATCCCGCCTGCCTGAAAATGATCCTCTATTTCCTCTCCATTTATGTGTCTATCTAAATGCCTCAAATATTGCTATCATATCTGCTTCTCCAACCTGCCATGGCAACATGTTCCAGGCCTAACATTTTCTGGGTAAAAAAATTTACCTCATACATTGCTATATAACTAAAAGTATTCGACATTTTTGTGCCCACGATGTGTCAATATGCTTTTCCTATCTTCTTCCAAACGCTAGGCCACAGCCTTCCCATTTTCACACATCCTACTCACATTATTCACATTGTGGCGATAAACATCTTCCCATTGCAGGGCGGGAGGGGGGGGGGAGGGAAGGGGGGGGGGGGAAGGGGGGGAGGGATGGGGGGGGGGAAGGGAGGGGGGGAAGGGAGGGGGGGAAGGGAGGGGGGGAAGGGAGGGGGGGTGTTTCAAACGTTATTCATGATTGAAGTTTTTTTTTAAAGCCAAAACCGCTTTCTCACTGACAGCTTCCAGTGAGAGCTTCCAACGAGGTTGCTGCCCCTCGACCAATATCTGAAGGGGCTTCTCCTCAAGTTCTGGTTGCATTTTTGGTCCCACACCGTACTCAGCTTCATTTAAGATTTCATAGTATATTTCAAAAGTTATTCATGATTAAAGTTTTAAAAAAAGCCAAATTTGAAAAAAAAAAATGCTTTTCAGTGGCAGACTCTTGCAGCACCTTCCAGTAATTATGTCACAATGCCATCTCACAGACGTCCAATCACAATGGATCTCATTTACAAATTACATCACAATGGGACATTGCCAATGGTAACGAGGTTGCTGCCAGTGTACTAATATCTGAAGGGGCTGCACCTCAACTTCTCATTCCCCTCCATGCCATAATCAGGTTCACTTCAGATTTCATGCTATATTTCAAAAGTTATTCATGACTAATGTTTTTAAAAAGCCAAAAATGCCTTCTCACAGACAGCCCTTTTTCCAGGAGCTTCCAGTGATGATGTCACAATGCCATTCAAACTGCACCAATCACATTGGGTTCTCAAGCTGCCGACTGGTACAATGACATCACAATGGGACGTTGGTATCAACACAAGACACCTACCCATTGCTAGACCCAATAGAGGTAATACGTTTAAAATTAGCAGCAATGGTAAACTTGACTACACTGTCAACATAGTGTGGATTGATGCTTGTCTCCTTGTGATGGATGGCATAGTTCTACAACTTACACCTGCCACACTCCAAAGATGTACAGGTATATAGGTAAATTAGCTTAGTATGTGTAAATTGTCCCTTGTGTATGTGGGATAATGTTAATGAGTTGGGTTCGCTGGTCGGTGCAGACTAGGTGGGCCAAAGAGCCTGTTTCCTCGCTGTATCTCTAAATTAAACTAAACTACACCAGGTATGATGAAAATTAATCAACCTTAAATGTTTACTCTGTTTCTCCCTCTATAGATAATGTCTGACTTGCTGAGCATTTCCAGCATCTTCTATTTTATTCCTCAACAATCTTTCTTCTCCCTAATGAATTGCAGAAGAAATTCTCCTCTGTTATTCTGCTAAATTGTAATTATGTGTCGGATATAATTGTTGGCACAATATCTAATGTAAATAAATGTTCCTAAGCTTCGGTTTTATCTACCCTGTAAGTTTCATTATATTTATATTTACTTATTAATATCCTTTTTTGTGGGCTGGTATGAGATACAGGATACATATGGTGTAACTTCAACAGATCCCCTTCTGACCGGCACTATTCTTTGCTGACTGTGAATGTTCATTTTAAATGAGAAAGTTTTAAACTATGCAGGAACAATAGAACAAAATGGGAAGATTGCATGCTGTCTGATTGAATGCCAACCTGAATGAGTTTAGAATGCATCCCGATGGTTGACCGGAGTATGATAGAGAGCTACAGAAAAACAGCCCAGAAGATTGTGCACTTTGCAAAGCCACCAAGTTCCATGATTTACTAGTTCAGCCTGGCGAGCAATTGCCAAAAAGCACCTCACCAGTAGAAATTCCTACTCCCGTGAGAATGTCAAAGCTAGGATAGTGAAACCGTCCTACAGGACCTGACTGGATAACTACTAGTGGAAGACAATTTCAGGATATGACATACTGGATGTGCAATGGTAGACTTCCAAAGCATCCATGTCCATTTGAGTTGTAATGACTGATTGGCTCTGTTACCGTTAATCAGTCTCAATATTTCAGAGAATCGAGAAACTGCAGATGCAGGAATCTGCAAACCACAAAGTGCTGGAGTAACTCAGCAGCAGCTTCTGAGGAAAGAATGGATAGCTGATATTTCGGGTCAGTAATCTTCACTTTTGCTCATTATTTCCAAATTGGCTATTTTGTTTAATGTTTCATTTCAATTTTACCTGAAAAAGTCCTTAATCAGCAAATGGAAAAAGTTTCCCAACAACGCCTGACAGACTTGTTTGAGTCAAACACAGAAATGTACTTACAAACAAATCAAAGGATGAAATCTCTAAAGACACATCTGATTCCAAAGCACAATTCTGGTAAGTATAGCAATCAGAATATATATTGTGACACCACCCATATAAATATACTCTTTCCTTGAATTGATATTATTTATGACAAATATGTGTTATTTACTGTGGCTTCACAAAAAAACTGTTTTGCAGTTATTTTACATAAGAGCACAATGCTACAACATAAATATTCATTGAAGTCATCAAATTATTCATCAAACCTATTTTCATTACAGCAAATATCTAATGTAACTCAATGATACAGTGCAATCCTCCTTCAGAGGTCAAAATGTTCCTATATTAATCAATGATTGCCCATTCCTTTATAATATAATGACAGTATAGAGGCATTGTACAATGAACTAAGGAGAATGCAGGTGCTATTTATGGTTTCAGATTACATTTGAAAATCAAGCTCATTCTTCCAATCTAACCTCACATTAACAATTTATTAGTATCCGAGTTACTTGCAAAGATCATGCTTAATTATGAGATACTGGAGCAATTGTAGGCCATGCCACATCTTTAAAACGAGTCCATCTGAACTGCAGCTGTCAAATCTAAGCTATAAAATGGCAATTGTGAAAATGGATTTCATGATATGTTCAGTTATTGCGCACTGTAAAAAACATCTGAAGGGCATTTCAAATATAAGTCATAGCACATATTACATTCATCAAATCATATGAAACGTATTAAACGTCGGACTGTCTCAGTTTGTAAATGGCTTACATTTATTTACTTGTTTATAAATAGTATAAATCATCATAAAACTTATCACGATATTGCTTGTCTGCTGCATCATAAAACTTTTCTTCCTCAAACTAAAATTGATGCACACATCTTATAGTGTTACCTTCCTTCAGAAAGTATTAGCTGAACATCATCCTCATCACAATGAACTTTGAAAAACAAGATTACATACATTGAGGAGAACCAGAAGTGGGTACCAATAAGAGAGCAAGAATAACATAAGGAATATTTACGTATCCTTACATTTATAGAATCTTCTTGCTCTCCTGTTGGCAGGATAAGCAAGAATATATTATAAATATAAGGAAATAGCTAATAATTAATTATCTGAACCTTACTAAAAGACATATGTCAAAAATCTTAGAACATGGAATAGTACAGCAAAGGAACAGGCTCTTTGACCCACAAATCTGTGCAGACCATGATGCCAAGCTAAATTAATCTCATCTGCTTGCACAAAATCCGTTCCCCTTCTTTCCCTGCCTATGCATGTGGCTATCTAAAAGCTTTCCAAATGCCACCATTGTATCTGCCTCCATCGCCACCCCTGGCAGACTGATCCAGGCTGCTATCAACCTTTGTGTAAAAACTTGCCCCATACATCTCATTTAAAGTTTGCCCCTTTCACCTCAAAGCTGTGTCCTCTAGTCTTTGACATTTTCACTCTGAGAAAAAATGGTTCCACGTGTCTACCATATCTATGCCTCTTATAATTTTGTATATTTCTACCAGATCTCCCCTCAGCCTCTGACATGCCAGTGAAAACAATCGAAATGCATCTAAGCTCTCCTTATAGCTAATGCCTCAAATCAAGTTCAAGTTCACATTTATTGTCACATGCACCAATTAGGGTACAGTGGAATTTGACTTACCATGCAGCCATACAATCAAAAAGAGCACAATACACTATAGAATACAACATGAACATCCACCACAGTGGAATCAACATTCTTCACTGTGGTGGAAGGCAATAACTTTGTCAGTCCTCCTTTGTTCATCCATGGTCGGGGCCATGAACCCTCCGCAGTCGCCGTTATGGATGGCCCGATGTACAGGCCCTCATACATTCCAAGAAATCCTCTTCCTCAGCACCCTTGCCAATTTGAATCACCCAATCTATATGTAGATTGAAGTCACCCATTATAACTGTTTTACCTTTGTTGCACGCATTTCTAATTTCCTGTTTGATGCCATCCCCAACTCCACTACTACTGTTAGGTGGCCTGTACACAACTCCCACTAATGTTTTCTGCCCCTTAGTGTTTCACAGCTCTACCCATATCGATTCCACATCCTCCAAGCTATTGTCCTTCCTTTCTATTGCGTTAATCTCCTCTCTAACCAGCAACGCTACCCCACCTCCTTTTCCTTTCTGTCTATCCCTCCTGAATATTGAATATCCCTGGATGTTCAGCTCCCAGCCTTGGTCACCCTGGAGCCATGTCTCCGTGATCCCAACTATATCATAGTCATTAATAGCTATCTGCACATTCAACTCATCCACCTTATTACAAATGCTCCTTGCATTGAGACACAAAGCCTCCAGGCTTGTTTTTACAACACTCTTACCCCTTATACAATTATGTTGAAAAGTGGCCCTTTTTGATTTTTGCCCTGGATTTGTCTGCCTGCCACTTTTACTTTTCACCTTGCTACCTATTGCTTCTACCCTCATTTTACACCCCCCTGTCTCTCCACTCATGCATTTAAGAAACCCTTTCCCTTTAACTCCATCCTCGACTATCCCTTTTGACACCCCCTCTGCACCATCTCCAACACTTCCTGTATTGAGGAACTCAGAACTGCAAGCAATATTTCAAATGTGGCCTACACAAAGTTATTTTAATGTTGCATTATGATTTCCTGACTCTTATATTCAATGACCCAGCCAATGAAGGCATGCACACCATATACCTGAAGAAGGGTCTGAAGAACGTCTCGACCCAAAACGTCACCCATTCCTTCTCTCCAGATATGCTGCCTGTCCTGCTGAGTTACTCCAGCATTTTGTGTCCATCTAGGTGTAAACCAGCATCTGCAGCTACTTCCTACACACCATATACCTTCTTTAACATTTTAACTACATGTATTTGCCACTTTCAGGAAGCTATGGATTTGGACCGCACGTTCCCTCTGCACATCTTGTAATCAAAGGGGTATGTCCAAGTGAAGTGTAACAGGCTGAAATGTGTACTGGCTTTGATTAGCATTAGCTTTTCTCAGTTAAATCAAAATTGAAAAATTGAAAAATTCTTGATGAAAAGCAACACTGAGTACCTAGAGAAGTTATAATATTGAATTGAACCAACAGCACAATTTAAGTCTATGCTGCAAATGGAAACAGTAGATGGTAAAATATAAATGTTTTCTGCAAATTAATATGGAAATATAAATTTTGAATCACGAAGGAAATTAGTACAATACTACAAGAATATTGCAATAAATACAAATATAAATTATGAATTTGTGACCAAAGTAAAAATATGGTTCACTGAACATTGAACTATTTTCAATTGCCATCCATAAATAAAATTACTTGAAATGTATTATACTCTTCCTTAGAATTATTATAAAGGTTCTTTTCTAGCACTGGTCTTTTCATTCATGGCCTTTGTCTAACAACCTGCCTATCAGAAAATACCTTCATCTTTGTTCACCCATTGCGCTTTCCTGCCCAACCTCTCTTCCAGTTTTCTTATCCATACCTACTTCAATAAGTCTGAAGAAGGATCCCAAATCGAAACATCACCTTTCTATGTTCTCCAGAGATGCCACCTGACCTGCTGATTTACTCCAGCATTTTGTGTCTATCTGCAGTTCCTTGTTATTTTACAATAAAGGTGCTTCAATGCACAATATTAAATAGTGAACAAGAAATTCTTCCATAAATTAATGGACACTGCAAGGAGGAACAAACAATAATGCATTGAATTGCAATGATATGAGATCTTTAAGGCACCCCAAATTCCTTTGGTAATTATTATGAAGATAATTGTAGTCTCCTTTGCATTTTTTTTAGGTGTCCTGTTCCCAACTGCTCACATATTACCATATGTTTTCTACTTTTACTATTAGAATTCTTTCACTGTAATATAGCATTTGTAATGAAAACAATAATCCATTGTCACTGATTGATTATCTTCAAACTTCCCATCTCCCTAATAAGATTGCTGGGATGAGAAATGTTTGAGGCAATATCTTAACACTTTAGAATGGAGACCATTTAATTGCAAACTCTCAAGACACTAACCAGCTTACTATCACAAATTGCCAATAGATTTTACACACATATGCTAGGTCAGTGAAGTGCAATCTGTTGAAATTCGCTCTGGTTAACATAAATGTTATGGAATCATAAAAGGATTCAGCATAGATGGAACCGTTTTGAACCACCATGTCTATACTAGCTGTATGGTACTGTTATTTGATTAGCTCCCTCTTTGGTCTTTCTCTATAACCCTATTATTTTCATATGTTTATTCAATTCTTTATTGAAAGTTAATTCTGTATTTGTGCCAACTTATTGCATGAAATACCTCTGGCCCTCCTACCAATCACTTAAATTTGACACTTCTGATCACCAATCCTTCTGCAACTGGAAATAATGTATCTTTATTTACTCTATTAAACAATTCATGATTACTTCAATCAAAGCTTCTTTTAACTTTCTTTTCCGAGCGTCAATGGCGAGGCAGGCAGTACTCAGCTGAAGTCAGCAGATGGTCGCTGCATGGACTACGTTTGATCTCCACTGGCAGAAGTGCCATCTTTATAATCAGATGTTAAACCAAGTTCCCTAATCCTCCTCTCATGTAGAAGTCAAATAAAATGGAAACAGTTTCGAAGAGGAGCAGGAGAACCAGCCCCTGTGTCCTGCTAGGTATTTATACCTCAGGCACACTACAAAAACAAACTGGGTGGTAATTATCATATAATTGTTCATGAAGATTACTGTTACATTCATCTAAAGATAAAGGTAAAGAAGGTGAATGGCATGCTTACTTTCATTGCTAGGGCATTAAATATAATAGTGAGGAAGTCCTGATGCAGCTCTATAGGACTTTGGTTAGGCTGCATTTGGAGTATTACATGCAGCTCAGGTCCTCCCATTACAGGAAAGATGTGGAGGCTTTGAAAAGGGTGCAGAGGAGGTTTACCAGAATACTGCCTGGATTAGCGGGTGTCAGCTACATAGAAGTATATAAAATGATGAGAGGCACAGATAGGATGGCCAGGATCTTTTTCCTAGGGTGGAAATATGCAACACTAGAGGACGTGGCTATAAGATGAGTGGGTCGCCTTGAACACAAGGCCAGAGGTGGTGGTGCAATAGTGGTGCATAAGAGGTTCTAGATAGGCACATGGAAGTGCAGGGAATAGAAGGATATGGCCCATGTACAGACAGATGAGATCAGTTTAACGAGGCATCATCTTCAGCACAAACGTTGTGGGCTGAAGGGCCCTTTCCAATGCTGTACTGTTCTATATTCTTTCCTCTAATTTCACAGTTTTCCTCCTTGAGATGGTTACCATTTTCTTTCATCTTTATTATGTTTCTGAGTTCTGTGACATCTACAAGTTTTTAAATTATATTCTGGACCCCAAACATTAAGATGTTAATATAAATCAAAAAGAGATTTTAAGAAACACAAAATGTATTCTACAATTTGGATCCATTAAATGTATCCTTTTGTGAGAATTCTGGGAAGCGTGCCAAGCCATTCCACTGAAGTCAAGGAACAGTAAATAGGGACAGACTGTTGGATCGCTATTCTCTACAAATCAGAGAGTTTATAGACAAGTGTGTGGACTTCAAATTGATTAGCAGGTTGTCTAGCCTCTCCTACAATATTCCAAGCATGTTAGGTCCAAAAAGTAATAACATACATGTACTTTCCTCCTGAAAGTTGATCGGCTTGGTTCTTGCTGCGTTGATCTATTTACATAATAATTCTTATTTCCAGCTCCTGAATTCATTCTTGTTCCCAAACCATTGACAACTCAATAGTTTTGAAAGAAAGAAAAAATCAGCTATGGTGGCTGGAATTGAAGTCGAGTAGCTTTTTAAAAGCAAAGTTCAAGGGACTAGGGGAAGAGGGAACAAAGCTCAAAGAGTCATAGCACAGATAAAGGTGTCTACCTGAGCAAGTTCCATTTGGCCAATATCCCTCTAATCCTAGTCTATTCATTTAATTGTCCTGATGTCTTTTAAACATCATAAATATATGTGCCTCTACAGCTTCCTCTGGCAGCCTTTTCTATATAATCACCATCTCTGTGTGAAAAACTTGCAATCAGAGCTCCTTTAAATCTCTCGTCTTAATCTTCTGCCCTTAATTTTAGATTCCCCTTGTCTGTGAATAAAAACTATGAGTGTTACCCATATCTATGCCTTTCATGATTTTATCAACCTCCATAAGTTCACCCCTCAGTCTTCTACACTCCTGTGAAAAAAAGCCCCAACATATCCAGTCTCTCCAATATCCCAAGCCCTCCAGACCCAGTAACATGCTTGTGAATCCATTGTCCACCCTTTCCAGTTTAATGACATCTTTCCGATAGCAGGGCAATCAGAAATGTGCACAATACTCCAAACGTGTTCTCACCAATGTTTTGTACAGCTTGGAACTAGACTTTGCAAATCCTGTACACAATACCCTGACCGATGAAGGCAAGCATGCAAAATATCCTCCTCCCCTTCCTGTCCACCTGTGATAGGATGTGTGAAATATCTGTTTCTGTTCTAACTGTCTTTAGAATGCCATTGCAGAGCAGATAACAAAGGTGATTAAATCAGCACATAGAACAACAGCTAATATAAAAGTCATTTAAATTTTGTGGTGAAATCACACCTTTTCACTCAATACATGGGTCAGATAACAGCCCCACTATTGCCCATTTTCACCATAATTGTCTCTTGGCCAATAGTTTCTGAAAATTTTATTTTGAAAAAAAAGAAAAGCAGCAAGTGCTTCTGAATAACAACCAGTGTGCATTAAGATCAATTGTGGTGAGGCCAACTCAGATCTTGGACCTTAGATATGCTGACCAATTTTCTACATTATCTGGAGGATGCTGATGCTGCCAAAGACCAAAGATTTTGATGCTTTCAAGGTCATTACTGTGAAGCAGACCGCAAAATAAATTGTGATCTGCGATGGTGGGGACCTTGAGGGAAATAGGTTGATTGATCTGGTTGGAAATACTTCAACTTTTTTTCATGCTGATTTCCACCATAGTTAAGGATGAATACAAACTGATGAACTGACTTCTTAGTTTAGTTTAGCTTAGAGATACAGCGCAGAAACAGGCCCTTCAGACCACCGGGTCCGCAACGACCAGCGATCCCCGCACATTAACACTCTCCTATACACACTAGGGACAATTTTCACATTTACCAAGCCAATTGGCCTACATACCTGTACGTCTTTGGAGTGTGGGAGGAAACCAAAGATCTCGGAGAAAACCCACGCAGGTCACGGGGAGAACGTACAAACTCCGAACAGACAGCACCCGTAGTTGTGATCGAACCTGGGTCTCTGGAGCTGCAAGCACTGTAAGGCAGCAACTCTACCGTTGCACCACCATGCTGCCCATATAAATCTTGAAAAAAAAAAATTTCCATTGTCAACTGGAGTAGGGCTACATAGATTTGCTGCTCATTGTAGGACAACTTAACTGTTGAAGCTTCAGTGTTCAAGGTATGAATTGTGCCACTTACATTAAAATTCATTTCTGGTATGTGGATGTCAGTGACAATGCCAATGTTTATTGCCCATTCCTGACTTGTTTTGTGAGCCATTTTACTCAATTTCTGCAGTCTTTCGGGTAATGGGTAGGCTACTAATCAACGGTAATGAGATCATACAGTCACAGAGTTGTACATCACACAAACAGTCCCCATAACCATGTTAACATTTTACCCATCTACACTAATTATATTTGCCCAGATGAGGTTTGTATTGTTCTATGCTTTACTTATATAGGTGCTTCTCTAAATTTCTCTTAAACATGATTGTATCAGATTCCATTATCTCCTTTATCAGTGAGTTCCAGATTTAAACCATTCTCGACGTAACTTTCCCCTCAAAATCTCTTTGAAACATTTTTGTCTGATCTTAAACGAAGGTCCTCTTGTTATTGATACTGTTACTGTGGGAAAAGGATTTTGACTATCTCCCATATCGATGCCTCTTAAACTTTTATATACCTTCATCAGATCACCTCCCTGGTCATTCCAGAGGAAACAAGCCCAGCCTGTCCAAACTCTCTTGATAACTAGGGTGTTCAAATCCAGGTAACATGCTGGTGAATATCTTTCGCATTCTCTCCAGTGCAATCACATTTGTATTTATTATGTGGTGGCTGGAATTGCACATGATACTCCATGTGCAGTTTAACAAATGTTTTGTAACATTGCAACATAATGTCATAGCTTTTACATTGCATGTCATATTTCCTTTTCACCATCCAGTCGACATGTATTGGCACTTTCAGGGAGTTATGGACTTGAACCCCAAGGTTTTTCTATTCATAACATTCCTTAATGCCCTACCATTTAGTGAAAATGGCCTGCCCATATTTGACCAAAAAGACATGACCATAAAGTCTTGCACTTCTCAGGATTACATTCCATCTGCCAACACTATTCATCCAACTTTGCCTCTGATCTAGATCCTGCACTAGCCTGAGACAACCTTCCTCACTGTCCATAACACAACCAATTTTTGTGTAATCTGTAAACTCACTTATCATATCTCCTACATTAATATCCATGATGTTAATATTTTTCACGAACTGGAATCCTGGTATTGATTACAGCAATGTGATTCACAGACATTTAATGAGAAAAGCATATTTTATGACTGCCCTCTGCCTCCAACCAGCCATTTTTGGATTCAATGGTCCAGCCTATCTGGCAGAATCTTGTTGAATCCCTTACAAAAGTCCCTTGAGATAACATCTACAACCCTGCCTTCATCAATTTCCTTTGTTACCTCCTCAAAAAACAATTAAATTAGTGAGATACTAAGCCATACTAACAATGCCTGATCAGACCCTGCCTTTTCAAATGTACATAAATTCTAACCTCAGCAAAGAGATCACCCCTTTCCTACCCCTAAGTTCTCTACCCAATATGGTAACTACAATTCTACCCAGAAACGTTCTACCCATATTCTCCAACTTGGATGCCAATTTTCAGTTTTTTGTTAAGATATATTTTTCACAGTTAACAGAACTGCGATTACTTACCTCGTATTCTGATACCATATCTGAGCAATTGTCTGCAGGCCTGAAGAAGGGTTTCGGCCCGAAACGTCGCCTATTTCCTTTGCTCCATAGATGCTGCTGCATCCGCTGAGTTTCCCCAGCAATTGTGTGTACCTGCCTAATATTCTTACAGTTTTTAAACCATGGTGCTTGCTTACAGCTGAAAGGATTTAGTAAACATCGGAAATCTACTACAGTCACCATTAAACAGACCAAGTATGAGTGCCAATTTCTTCTTCCTGAAGAACATCATTGCATATAACTTTTCTGGTACGAAGCCATAAATTAATAGATTTATTTAAATTAATTCCCACAACATGATAAAATGGGCTTTGATCTCATGACTGTTGGGTGACTAGCCAGACAATGTTGTACTCAATAGATATACCTCTGTAAACAAATGTATATTAGTTAGACTAAAAATAAAACATGGCAGACTGATTGACATACCAAAGAGGTTGGCAATTGTTGTGCAACTGTGTCTCTTTATAGGAAAACACATATTTATTACTGGGACTTTCAGATTATTTCTCAACCAAGCTGTTCTAGACTTTGTGCTCATCAGATTGCAAAAACCTGTAAAAGAATCACATAAACATCCCTGTATCACAAGGTATCAAAAATATTATTTATTAATTTAACCATGAATATATCCTGCAGTGGAAACGAAACACGGAGTTAGAAACATAGAAAATAGGTGCAAGAGTAGGCCATTCGGTCCATTCAATATGATCATGGCTGATCATCCAACTCAGTATCCTGTACCTGCCTTCTCTCCATACCCCCTGATCCCTTTAGCCACAAGGGCCACATCTAACTCCCTCTTAAATATAGCCAATGAACTGGCCTCAACTACCTTCTGTGGCAGAGAGTTCCAGAGATTCACCACTCTCTGTGTGAAAAATGTTTTTCTCATCTCGGTCCTAAAGGATTTCCCCTTTATCCTTAAACTGTAAGTTTGGTGAATGTTGCACCCATATTTAAAAGTTTACATGATCCTTAAAGTCAGAGAGCATAAAACTGTACCTTTCGCCCCACCGAGTTCTCGTTGAACAACAAACACCATTTAACCTAACGCTCCATTGTTCATTCATCTTCTCTATTCAAGGCATCTGATCCTTGTCATGTGGCACTTCCCTATGCAACTGCACAAAGTGCAACATCTCCCCTTTCAACACTTCCATCCTGCCTTCAGGGATCCAGTTTTTCCAATTGAAGCAATGATTCTTTTGCTCTGCTTCCACTCTTCACAATGTGGCTTCCTCCACATTCGACCTAAATGCAGATTGAGTGATCACTTTGCAGACCATATGTTCACAGTCCACGCAAGTGATGTTAAACTTCCATTTTATTTAGCATTTTAATATTTGTCGATTTTTCAAACTTTTTAATGCACCCTTAAACATTTGTTATTCCCCCTTCATTCCCAACAACTCCTCCCAGATTGCACCACTCGCACGAGAGGAAATCTACAGTGTCAAATTTAACCAGGTAACTTGCACATTTTTGAGATGTTCAAGAAACTGGGATTAGCTAAAGGAAACCACATGGGCACAGGGAGAATCTGCAACTAATCTCTTATAATATTTTTCAGTGCAGACGAGTACAGTTTCAACATGGATTTGTTGCACAGATTCAAACTCTAACCTGCCGCTAAGCACAGAATTTTCATTTTCAAATGTTGCCAAACATATTTTTGCAACTATTTGACATCTGTGCTTCCTTATTCTCATTTTGCTAAACACTGAAAAGAATGCATCAGTTTTTTTTATTATCATAATCGTTCATTACCTTGGCCTCTTGCAAATCATCTTTTAACCTTATCATCTTCAATAAAATAATGTTCAGCCTATCCTCTGCTGAAATGCTTCATCCTTGATAATGTCATAATATTAAAGCAGTGTGTAATATATAAACCATGAGAAAGAAAGCATAAATTGAATTTGTATTAGCTGAAGAACCTTGAAATTCTTTGGCTCTAAGCATCAAATATCCCGTGCTGTGGGAGGAGACAGCCTGCATCATCTCCCCAACGCAATAACAATGTTTTGGTTTGTTATCTCTCTGATCACTAAGCTGTGATGTTATTAATGGTCTTTGCACCTATTTCTAATACTTAAATCTGACCAAACCAGAATCTTACCAAAAGGATAAACTGGATAAAGTTCCTTCCTCCTTGTTCTTCATAAACTTACATCCAATCTTTCTAAGGCATGTCCACCTACTACAGGACTCACATCAGGAGTATGATGGGATACTCTCTACTTGCCTGGATCAGTGCAGCTACAAGAACACTAAAGAAGCAGGAGACCATGCAAGCATTAGCAGCCCACTTGATAGGCACTTCATCCACAACCATTCACTCACTCTACCACCGGCACGCAACAGCAGAGGTTTATAATATCTACAGGAGGCACTGCAGCATCTCAAGACTCTTTAGGCAGCATCTTCCAAACCCATAGCCTCCACCAGTTAGAAGTACATCAAGGGTATCAAGAGCATAGATGTCCTCCAAGCTACACATCACTCTGACTTGGAAATATATATGCTCCTTCATCGTCGCTAGGTCAAAATTCGGGAACTTTCTCCCCAACTGTTTAGTAGGTATATAAGTAAGTAAGTAAGTCGGTTTATTGGCCAAGTATTCACATACAATGAATTTGCCTTGGTGCTCCGCCCACAAGTAACAACATGACATACAGTGACAGTTACGAATGACTCAGAAAACACTAAACATTAATAATAATAAAACATTAATGATAAAAACACCATTGATCAAGCATGTGAACCAACAAAATACCAGATCAAAGGGAGGCGACAGATTTTTGGCTGTTGATTAGAGCAATCACTTGTAGATAAAAACTTTTTATGTCTGGCTGTGGCAGCTTTGACAGTCTGGAGTCGCCTTCCAGAGGGAAGTGATTCAAAGAGTTTGTGGCCAGGGTGAGAGGGGTCAGAGATGTTCTTGCCCGCTCGCTTCCTGGCCCTTGCAGTGTACAGTTCATCAATGGAGGGAAGGTTCAGCCAATAACCTTCTCTGCTGATCGGACAATTCGCTGCAGCCTCCAGATGTCGTGCTTGGTGGCTGAGCCAAACCAGACCATGATGGAGAAGGTGAGAACAGACTCTACGATGGCCGTGTAGAATTGGACCATCAGTGCCTGTGGCAGATTGTGCTTCCTCAGCTGCCGTAGGAAGTACATCCTCTGTTGTGCCTTTTTGATTGTGGAGTCGATGGTAGCACCCCACTTAAGGTCCTTGGAGATGATGGTTCCCAGGAACTTAAAACACTCTACAGATGTTACTGTGGTGTTGTTGATGGTGAGTGGGGTGAGGGGAGGGGGAGCTCTCCTAAAGTCTGCAATTAATTCCACTGTCTTAAGAGCATTGAACTCCAGGTTGTTGCGACGGCACCAGAACGCCAGCTGTGACACTTCCTGTCTGTAGGCAGATTCCTCCCCATCCTGGATCAGTCCAATCAGGGTTGTGTCGTCCGCAAACTTGAGAAGCCTGACAGAGGTGTCTGTGGAGGTGCAGTCGTTGGTGTAGAGAAAGTAGAGGAGAGGAGAGAGTACGCAGCCTTGCAATGCTCCTATGCTGAGCGTTTGCGGGTCCGAGATGTGCTTTCCCAGCCTTGATTGCTGCTTCCTGTCTGTCAGGAAGCTGGTGATCCACCCACAGAGTGGTTCAGGCAGTCAACTCGGAAAGTTTGGATTGTAGTAGCTCTGGCACAATGGTGTTTAATGCAGAGCTAAAATCAACAAACAGGATCCTCACATAGGTCCCCTGGCGACCTATGCTTTAGGATGAAGTGCAGGCCCAGGTTGACTGTATCATCCACAGATCTATTGGCCCGATATGCAAACTGCAGAGGGTCCAGCAGGGAGTTTGTGATATTTTTCAGCTTGGCCAGCACAAGCCTTTCGAGTGTCTTCATAACTACAGAGGTCAGTGCGACAGGCCTGCAGTCTTTAAGACAAGTAATCCTTGCCTTTTTGGGTACAGGGACAATAGTGGAGACTTTGAAGCAGGCAGGGGCAGAACATGTTTGCAGGGACAGGTTAAAAATGTCTGTATAGACCGGTGCCAGCTGTTTGGCACAGAGCTTAAGATTAGAGGGAGATTTCCGGCTTTTTTGTTCTCTTAAAAGCCTCTCCACCTCCTCTATTTTTATTGTTGATATTGGATAAGTGATGTTGTGCAGCACAGAGGGTGTGGGTGATTGGGTGTGAAGTGGTGATTGGAGGTGGGTGGGTGTAGAAGGGCCCAGTCTTAGCAGACTGAGATCATAGAAACATAGAAAAACATAGAAAATAGGTGCAGGAGGAGGCCATTCGGCCCTTCGAGCCAGCACCGGCATTCATCGTGATCATTGTGGCCAAAGCTGATCATTCACTATCAATAACCCGTGCCTGCCTTCTCCCCATATCCCTTGACTCCACTAGCCCCTAGAACTCTATCTAACTCTTTCTTAAATCCATCCAGTGACTTGGCCTCCACTGCCCTCTGTGGCAGGGAATTCCATAATTCATAACTCAGTCTTCATTTCTCACCTCAGTCCTAAATGATCTCCCCTGTATTCTAAGACTGTGGCCCCTGGTTCTGGACTTGCCCAACATTGGGAACATTTTTCCTGTATCTAGCTTGTCATGTCCTTTTATAATTTCATATGTTTCTATAACATCCCTCCTCATCCTTCTAAACTCCAGTGAATACAAGCCTAGTCTTTTCACTCTTTCCTCATATGACAGTCCCGCCATCCCAGGGATCAATCTCGTGAACCTACGCTCAATTTAGGAGACCAAAACTGTACACAATACTCCAGATGTGGTCTCACCAGAGCCCTATACAACTGCAGAAGAACCTCTTTACTCCTATACGGAAATCCTCGTGTTAATAAGGCCAACATTCCATTTGCTTTCTTCACTGCCTGCTGTACCTGTAGGCCAACTTTCAGTGACCGGTGTACAAGGACACCCAGGTCTCGCTGCATCTCCCCCTTACCTAACCTAACCCCATTGTGATAATAATCTGCCCCCTTGTTTTTGCCGCCAAAGTGGATAACCTCACATTTATCTATATTATAATAATAATAATAATACATTTTATTTATGGGCGCCTTTCAAGAGTCTCAAGGACACCTTACAAAAATTGAGCATGTATAGGAAAAACATGTAAGGGGAATGAAATAAATAGTAGAGACATGACTAGTACACAAAGTAAAGACAGAATTCAATACAAAACACAGCATGAGGCAATTAATGCACAGATGAAAAGGGACGGGGACGTGGGGCTAAGGATAGGCAGAGGTGAAGAGATGGGTCTTGAGGCGGGACTGGAAGATGGGGAGGGACACGGAATTGCGGATCAGTTGGGGGAGGGAGTTCCAGAGCCTGGGAGCTGCCCTGGAGAAGGCTCTGTCCCCAAAACTGCGGAGGTTGGACTTGTGGATGGAGAGGAGACCGGCTGATGTGGATCTGAGGGACCGTGAGGGTTGGTAGGGGGAGAGGAGGTCAATGAGATATGTGGGGGCCAGATGGTGGAGGGCTTTGTAGGTGAGGACCAGGATTTTGTAGGTGATCCGGTGGGAGATGGGAAGCCAGTGAAGTTTTTTGAGGACTGGAGTGATGTGATGCCAGGATTTGGTGTGGGTGATGAGTCGGGCGGCTGCGTTCTGGACCAGTTGGAGTCGGTTGATGTAGGTGGAGCTGATGCCAAGGAGAAGTGAGTTGCAATAGTCCAGTCGGGAGGAGATGAAGGCATGGATGAGTCTTTCAGCAGCAGGCGGAGTGAGAGAGGGTCTGAGTTTGGCGATGTTGCGGAGATGAAAGAAGGAGGTTTTAATGACATGGCGGATGTGAGGCTCAAGGGAGAGGGTGGAATCAAAGATCACGCCAAGGTTGCGGGCCTGGGGAGATGGGGAGACAGTGGTGCCGTCGATGGTGAGAGTGGGGTTATTGATTTTGCTGAGTGTGGCTTTGGAGCCTATGAGGAGGAATTCTGTCTTATCGCTGTTGAGTTTGAGGAAATTATGTTGCATCCAGGTTTTTATAGCTGAATGCATTTGCCACGCAACTGCCCACTCACTCAACCTGTCCAGGTCACCCCGCAACCTCCTAACATCCTCTTCACAGTTCACACTGCCACCCAGCTTTGTGTCATCCGCAAACTTGCTAGTGTTGCTCCTAATTCCCTCTTCCAAATCATTAATATATAGTTGCGGCCCCAACACCGAGCCTTGAGGCACTCCACTCGCCACTGCCTGCCATTCTGAAAAGGACCCGTTCACTCCTACTCTTTACTTCCGGTCTGCCAACCAATTTTCTATCCATGTCAACGCCCTACCCCCAATCCCATGTGCTCTAATTTTAGTCACCAGTCTCCCGTGCGGGACCTTATCAAAGGCTTTCTGAAAGTCTAGATACACTACATCCACTGGCACCCTTTCATCCGTTTTACTTGTCACATCCTCAAAAAATTCCAGAAGATTAGTCAAGCATGATTTCTCTTTCATAAATCCATGTTGACTTGGATTAATCCTTTTACTGCTAACCAAATGCCCCATTATTACCTCTTTAATAATTGACTCCAGCATCTTTTCCACCACAGGTCAGGCTAACTGGTCTGTAATTCCCCGTTTTCTCTCTCGCTCCTTTCTTGAAAAGTGGGATAACATTAGCTATCCTCCAATCCACAGGAACTGATCCTGAATCTATTGAACATTGGAAAATGATCACCAATGCGTCACTATTACTAGAGCCACCTCCCTGAGGACCCTGGGATGCAGACCATCAGGCCCAGGGGATTTATCATCCTTCAGTCCCATTAGCCTACCCAATACTATTTCTCACCTAATGACAATTTCTTTCAGTTTCTCTACCCCCTTAGATCCTCTGTCCTCCAGTACATCTGGGGGATTGTTTGTGTCTCCCTTAGTGAAGACAGATCCGAAGTACCTATTGAACTCTTCTGCCATTTCTTTGTTGCCCATAATAATTTCACCCGTGTCTGCCTTCAAGAGACCCACATTTGGCTTTGCCACTCTTTTCCCCTTAACATATCTAAAGAAGCTTTTACTGTCCTTCTTTATATTCCTGGCCAGCTTCCCTTCGTAATTCATCTTTTCAGCCCATATTGCCCGTTTTGTTTCCTTTTGTTGTTCTATGAAAGTTTCCCAATCCTCTGGCTTCTGGCTACTCTTTGCTGTGTTATACATCTTTTCTTTTAGTTTTATTCTATCCCTAACTTCTCTTGTCAGCCACGGTTGCCTCCTACTCCCCTTAGAAACTTTCTTCCTTGTTGGAATGAAATGATCCTGCATCTTCCGGATTATGCCCAGAAATTCCTGCCATTACTGTTCCACCGTCATTTCTGCTAGGATACTTTTCCAGTCTACCTTGGCCAGCTCCCCTCTCATGCCTGCATAGTCCCCTTTGTTCAACTGCATCACTGACACTTCCGAATTAACCTTCTCCTTCTCAAATTGCAGATTAAAACTAATCATATTATGATTACTACCTCCAAGCAGTTCCTTTACCTCGAGTTCTCTTATCATATCTGGTTCATTGGACAACACTAAATCCAGAATTGCATTTTCTCTGGTCGGCTCCATTACAAGCTGCTCTAAGAATCCATCTTAGAGGCATTCCACAAACTCTCTTTCTTGGGGTCCTGAACCAACCTAATTTTCCCAGTCTACCTGCATATTGAAATCCTCCATCACCATAGTGGCATTACCTCAGGCTGTCAGTGGGTGTGACAATAAATTGAATTGAATTGAATTGAATTGAATTGAATTGAATTGAATTGAATTGTTGGTTGGGGTGGGAAATGATCCAGTCTTTTCATACTAGAGTTTTGCCTTAAGTAGGTGTGAAGTGGTGAATGGGAAGGAGAGGGTGCAGGGTCCATTCTTTGTAGACTGGGGTCTGGCAGTGTTGGTTGGGAAGGGGGGGCGGGGGAACCAGGGTTACGTTTCTGATTTTCAATCCTGCAGTAAAACTCATACAGGTCGTTGGTCAGCTGACAATTGTCCAAAGAGCGGGTGATTTCCTCTTGTAGCTGGTAATTTCTTGCAAGCTCTTCCAAACTGAAGAAGAGTCACTAGCTGAGAACTTGCTCCTCTACTGCTCAGGGTACCTTTCCTGGGCAGCTCTGATTCCTCGTCTCAGCTTGTACTTGGCCTGCCTGTAGAGGTCTGCATCCCCGTTCCTGTAGGCCTCCTCTTTAGACCGTCGGAGCTGTCTGAGTTTTGCAGTGAACTAGGGCTTGTTGTTGTTGGTATTATCAATCTGTAAACGAACATGCAAGTGGTGCATATTCGTAGAATATGCTTTTAAACCATAAAACGCACCCAACATTTCCAAATAATTTATGCCCAGTGTCTGTAATAAAGATGATTCTAGGTTAGTCCATCTACCACCTATGCTGGATATGGTATTAGTTGCTCCCCAGCCTTGAGCACTGGCATCTGTTTGTATAGTTAACGTTGGGTTATTGATGATGATATGGCTGGAACTATGCCAAATGTTCTCTATCCACCATTGTAACTCTGATATTGCTTCAATGGGTAATTTCATGGTTCGGTCAAAGTGACCTGCATGTCGTTTTAACGCGTGCACTTTTGCTCTTTGTAGGTTCTGATAGTGCAGAGGTCCAAATTGTGTAGCTGGAAATGCTGCTACTATTTTGCCAATTACTCTTGCCACTTGTCGGATGGTTGGTCGATCGCTGACCATTAAATTGTTACACGTCTGTGCCAATTCTGCTGCTTTATCTTTTGGCAACGTTACAGGTATGTGGACTGAGTTAATTGTGAATCCCAGATAGTCCATAGTTGTGGATGGCGTCAACTTAGATTTATCTGGATGTAAGACAATCCCCAAGGTTTTAAAGAATTGTTTGGTAGCTAATACAGCTGATTTAGCCAATTCCATGGTTTTGCCTACTATTAAGATATCATCAAGATATGCCATGACAATATATCTCTGTTTTCTTAATATTGCCAAGGCTGGTTTTAATATCTTGGTAAATAGTCTTGGGGCTGATGTTAACTCATTAGGCAACGCTTTAAACTGCCATTGTTGCCCCATCCAGGTACATTTCAAGTATCTGCGATGATCCTTTTGAATGGGTACTGAGTAGTAGGCATCTTTTAAATCGATGCTTGCCATAAAGCATCCTTTGGAAATCAGTTGTTTGGCAGTTACAAATGTTTCCATTTTGAAATGTATATACTTAACAAAGGTATTTAGTGAGGTTAAGTCAATGATGATGCGACATCCACCATCTTTTTTGTTTTTGGTAAATATATTTGAGACAAATTCCAAAGGTTCATGTTTGGATTTCTCAATGATACCCTTTGTAAGTAACCTCACCAGTTCTGCTTGACCCTCTAGTTTTTCTTTGACTGAGAGGGTAAAGACCGTTTGGGGTGTATGCTGAACTGGTGGCATATTTTCTTGAATGAATTCTATTTTGTATCCACGAATACTGTTAAGTATATAACTATCATTCGTGATAGTCCTCCATGCTTCCATTAACAGGTGTAATCTCCCCCGTTAGTACAGTTCCCCCACTGCCGTCTGGGTTGTGTGGGTCTGCTCGTTCCGGGGCCTGCCCTCATGAGGCCAAATGCTTTTGACTCTCCCTCAAGATCTTTTACTTGTTTGTACAAGTCCTTACTAAATAGCAGGATCTGTGGCTCTGAGGCCGGTGTTTTGCACAGTCCTGCAAAT
The DNA here is from genome assembly GCF_010909765.2 of Amblyraja radiata. Taxonomy (NCBI): domain Eukaryota; kingdom Metazoa; phylum Chordata; class Chondrichthyes; order Rajiformes; family Rajidae; genus Amblyraja; species Amblyraja radiata. The sequence goes on along the minus strand of NC_045957.1, from coordinate 104,388,670 downwards.
TTGGGATTGAGGGCAGGTCTTATTATCTCCTTGCGGAGGTTGTTGATTTCATATTGGGTATTACACAGCAGAGCCAGAGTGTCTTGCTGGTTGGTGGTCTTGTCCACCCCATCCACGGAACGAGCATAGGATGTTATGGCTGACGTCAGGAGCTTGAGGATGCGCTGCAATTTTAGTTCCTGGTTTCAGATACTCTGCCCAACGTACCCCCAGATTTGGCTGTTAACGGCGGGTACGTTGAGCGAAATGCAGTTCTCCGGAGGCGAGTAGAGTTCTAGTGCCTCATTGACTACCTGTTCTTGTAGGGGTTTGAAGGACAGGTAGTCAATGCTGGCCGCCAGTTTTGGCTGCAATGGCCGCCCTGCTCGTGGTGTAGTCACGTAGCGATTCACCACACCCAGCAGCTCTTCCTGGTCCTGTACCCCGTGCGTACTCCCGACATCTTCGGCCAGTGACCCCTGTTCCTGACTAGCCCAGTCCTGGTCGCCAACGCTGCCCTCGGCTGAGGGGAAGCGATAGCCAGTGCATTGTAAGGCACTGGTGCGGGAGTGCCTGAACTCCCTTGGCGAGACTGCTCCAGCTCCCGAAGCAAGTCTCGCTAGAGCATTTGCTCCATGAGCCTTTCCATGCGGCTCAGGCGGCTGCCTCTGCCGCTCTCAGGCGGCGAGTCTTCCTTGTCGGAGTTATCAGAGATTACCGGCCGGTCTGATTTTCTTTTTGATTTACCTCCAGTCCGCTGCTGTTGGTCAGGCTGCGCTAGCGGTACTGGGCTCGGCTCGGTATCAATGATTGTGGACCGCAGCGTGTGCGGTCCAGGTGCCGCCACTCGCCGCCCATCGATGGAACGCTCCTGTTCTGTTGGAGTCGAACGGGGGGGCGGAATTTTTTCCTTGTCTTGCTTTGCTCATTTTCCAGCTTTTCCTGATCTGGAGTGCACAAAGCAGAACAAAGTTTTGTAAATTACGACCTCGGAGTAAGTACTTACCTGACGGTCCGCTTTTTTAAGCTTGTAGCGGGAGCGCCTGTACTCCCGTTCGTCGCTGTTGCACTGCGTGAACGCTCATGTCGCGCATGCGTGCTGGACGGGTTCTTCACGTAGTCACTCACGTGACTCCGAAGTAAAATTGCCTCCTTAATGCAGGTATAAGAGAGTGCTCAGCACCTCGTCTTTCCCCCAGTCTTTCCATCACCTTTGGAAACTTTTATTGCTGTTTATCACCATGAGGACCAGATGTGCCAATGAAAGTCAAAGAAGCCATTATGAGACTAAGAAACAAGAATAAAACTGTTAGAGACATCAGCCAAACCTTAGGTTTACCAAAATCAACTATTTGGAACATCATTAAGAAGAGAGCACTGGTGAGCTTACTAATCATAAAGGAACTGGCAGGCCAAGGAAGACCTCCACAGCTGATGACAGAAGAATTCTCTCTATAATAAAGAAAACCCCCCAAACACTTGTCCGACAGATCAGAAACACTCTTTGGATGTGGATTTGTCAATGACCACTGTCCACAGAAGACTTCATGAACAGAAATACAGAGGCTATACTGCAAGATACAAACCACTGGTTAGCTGCAAAAATAGTATGACCTGGTTACAGTTTGCCAAGAAGTACTTAAAAGAGCAACCACAGTTCTGGAAAAAGGTCTTGTGGACAGATGAGACGAAGATTAACATATCAGAGTGATGGCAAGAGCAAAATATGGAGGAGAGAAGGAACTGCCCAAGATCCAAAGCATACCACCTCATCTGTGAAACACAGTGGTGGGGGTGTTATGGCCTGGGCATGTATGGCTGCTGAAGGTACTGGCTCACTTATCTTCATTGATGATACAACTGCTGATGTTAGTAGCATAATGAATTCTGAAGTGTATAGACACATCCTATCTGCTCAAGTTCAAACAAATCCCTCAAAACTCATTGGCCAGTGGTTCATTCTACAACAAGACAATGATCCCAAACATACTGCTGAAGCAACAAAGGAGTTTTTCAAAGTTTAAAAATGTTTGAGTGGCCAAGTCAATCACCAGATTTTAACCCAATTGAGCATGCCTTTTATATGCTGAAGAGAAAACTGAAGGGGACTAGCCCTCAAAACAAGCATAAGCTAAAGATGGCTGCAATACAGGCCTGGCAGAGCATCACCAGAGAAGACACCCAGCAACTGGTGATGTCCATGAATCGCAGACTTCAAGCAGTCATTGCATGCAAAGGATATGCAACAAAATATTAAACCTAACTACTTTCATTTACATGACATTGCTGTGTCCCAAACATTATGGTGCCCTGAAATGGGGCGGGCTATGAATAAACACTGCTGTGATTTCTACATGGTGAAACCAAAATGTATAAATATGGCCTTTATTAAAATTTGACAATGTGCACTTTAACCACATGTGATTTTTTTTTCTATTACAAATCTCAAATTGTGCAGTACAGAGGCAAATAAATAAATGATGGGTCTTTGTCCCAAACATTGTGGATAGCACTGTATAATGATCTGCTCAACAAGCCGAAAGCTATTTTGGGGGTAATTATGGCTCAAAATGTGACTGAAAACTAAACAAGAATAATGTCGTCACGCATCATTTTTAAAACAAACTGGGCCATTTTCCTCAACACATCATTCAACAAATTATATGTCTGACAAATTTTCTTCTGGTATTCTATGTTATACAGTAATTAAATTCTTGCAGTTAACACTGGTTCAATGAATTAAATAAAATTCTTATTACATTGGGCAGGGAATAACTGAGTGAAGAATGAAATTCAATATATAAAATATCTGTCTTCCATTGTACATATCATTGGTTTTACACTTTAAATTGTTTCAATGTTCAATTCTTGGAAGTGCTGGATTGAGGACACAATGGAAAACGATAGGATTAGTGTAGGGTTAATGTGGATCAATTATTCATGGTTCTCAGGTATGTAGTTGGACCAAAAGGCCTATTTCTGTACTGTCTCATTCCATGATCATACTCAGTCTCACCCCGGTCACTCCTTCTTCTCCCTTCTCCCATTAGGCAAAAAATAAGAAGTATTTCCACAGACTGGTTAGCACACAACAAATGCTTTTCATTGTACACCGGTATACATGACAATAAACCAAACTAAGTGTGAAAACACATACTTCTTGATTCAGAGATAGTTTCATCCCAGCTGTTATCAAGCAACGGAACCATCCTTTCAACAACTAGTGAGTGGTCCCGAGCAGGGCCGGTTTTAAGCCGATTTGACCGATTGCTCCCAATTGGGCCCCGCGCCTAGGGGGGCCCCGCACTAATGTTCCGTACTTCGTATGGAAATACGAATTCTCTTTGTTAACTAAAGTTTTTTTTAATTCGCCATCCGGATTTTTTTTTTAAACGAACATGTATAACCAAAGATCTTCTAGCAGAGCTCCACTATAGGATCTTTGTGTATAACAACCGCTGCACGGCCATCAGACACAAACGATGTGTTAACTAGTACTGTTAGCACTTCTTATCAGCAAGTACTTAACTCGTTGTTATACAATCATGTCATCAATGCATCCATCCGCCTTCCTCAGTAAATGTTATTGTGTTTTGAACAAGTATTAATAACGTCGTGTTCCTTTGAATAAAATTCACGCGGCGTCATTAATACTTGTTTAAAACACAATTACATGTAGATGTAATGTAGATCGATGACACGTTGAGAATTTCTTTAAACTCACCATCATGAGTGAGGGCCCCGGAGCGCGAGAAGGGGCTTCTTCCTGGTGTGCAGGCTAGTCATTCACCTACCGACCCACGTTGTGTCTCTTTGTGTTTTGCTCTCTTCCTCTCCCGCTCCCCATCTCGTCTCTCTCTAGCTCTCTCACACTGTCGCCTCGGCATTCCCGGAATCATTGACGTTTTGCGGTAGACAAAAGTGCTGGAGAAACCCAGCGGGTGAGGCAGTCGCCTGGCCCGCTGAGTTCCTCCAGTACTCTGTGTTTTTTGTTTGGCTCTGAAGTTGAAGGTGGCTCAACGGGACGCGCAAGGGCTCTGGGGAGAGGGTTGCGTTTCTGGTCGAGACCTTTCTTCAGACAATCACAACTAATCTCACCGACGAGAGTTCAGTTTAGTCTGAAGAAGGGTCTTCTCTCTAAAGTCGCTGCGCTGCCTGTCCTGCAGAGTTACTCCAGCTTTATGTCTATCTTCAATTTCAGAGAAATACAATTTCTCACGGGGGGCTTATAACGTCTCTAAACCCCTCTGGGACCCTCTGAACACCTCTAAAACTCCTCTAGCCCCCCTATTTCCCTCTATTCCCCTCTAAACAATTGTAAACACACCTGAACCCATCTGAAGCCCTCTAAACATCTCTAAACCGTTTAAACCCCTCTAAACTAGGAGGCTGCAAGGTGACTTGGATAGGCTGGGTGAGTGGGCAAATGCATGGGAGATGCAGTATAATGTGGATAAATGTGAGGTTATCCACTTTGGTGGCAAAAACAGGAAAGTAGACTATTATCTGAATTGTGGCCGATTAGGAAAAGGGGAGATGCAACGAGATGCAACGAAAAATGCTCACGGCAGACCAAACGTGTTAAACAGAAATTGGTCAGATATTGAGCTTTACACAGTGAGAAATCATGTGAAATAAGCACTGAATTTAATTTTAAATGAATGTACCTGCATGTTATACTGTTTAGTTTGGAGATACCACCAGATAGTCTGGTTGATACAACCAGATTAGTTTGGAGATACAACCAGATTAGTTTGGAGATACAACCAGATTAGTTTGGAGATACAACCAGATAGTCCACTGAGTTCGCACCGACCAGCGATTTTTGTTACAGATTTGACAAATTTATTTGGCGGCCAATCAAACGCTGTCTCTAAGGGGGTTGCATCCAATCACCAACCAGCTTGCCTTAAAATTCCCGAAACTACACGAAATATAAACATACATAAATTTTTACTTTTCTAGAGTAGGGGCCCCGCCATCAGTTTTCTAATTGGGCCCCGCAATTCCTAGCACCAGCCCTGGTCCCGAGCAATTCACTACTTCATTGGAGACCCCCAGACTATCTTTAATCGGACTTTACTGGACTTTATCTTGCACTAAACGTTATTCCTTTTATACTGTGTCTGTGCACTGTGTACGTTTCGATTGTAATCATGCATAGTTTCAGTTGACTGGATAGCACGCTACAAAAAGCTTTTCAATGTACCTCGGTACACATGACAATAAACAAAACTAAACTAAATGAATGTACATGTTTGGGGAATTATTTAATCTAGGAACAAAAGAGAGTAAGAAATAAGAAGAGAAGTAAACCATATGACCTCTTAAGCATGTTCCATTATTTACTAAGATTACGCCTGATCTGAACTTGGCCTCAATTCCACCTCCTTTCCTATTCCTCATCACCCTTGACTCTGCTTTGGTCCCAAGATCGTTCTCAGCCTCTACATAATAAATGAGTCCAGAATTTCAAATATTTTTGACTCTCTAAGAGAATTACCCCTCCCCCACCTTTAAGAGTATGCAACTATTTTTCCCATCTTCAATATGTCTGTGATAAATAAACCAGAGAATGAAGGAAAATATGATGTAACCAATAAACGATCATGTATCAGCAACATTAATACTGGTTCACTCTCTACACAAGCTACTTGAACTGCTAAGTAGATCTAATTATTATTTTTTGCCTATGTTATAGCAGTGACCATGAGATTAATCTTCTATGTCCTGGAGATTTTTGGAACATCGAAACACTTACCATTTCACCTTTTACTAACTCTGGGTGCCGTAATTTCTCTTTGCGAACATGTGCCAGCTCTTTTGTCATCTACAGTATACTGAGCCATTTTCCTAGATAGACTACCATCCACATTCGGCCAGTTCTTGGCAGGATTGCCATTGTCATTAGGAACATACAGTACATTATGAACATACAGTACATTATCCAACTCCACCACAGAAAGCTGGAGTTGCAGCTAGGTAGTTCTCTCCAAAGACTCTGGACTCCAAAGGTCAGGTTGGAGTGAGAGAAGACTAGGTCCTTTCTCTCCTTTTGTTGAGATTATTGCCACCATCCATCAATCATTTCTCTCCAGAGGCATAAATAGGGCAGAAGAAAGAGATATGTTGTGATGCCAAACCTTGTCTCATATTTTTGTTTAATACATAGTTTACCTCCGGTTAAAATGATTAAAGCATTACATTGAGAGATTCCTTTAAAATTAAAGACATTCATCTCAGGCAAGCTGCCAGCTTGGATGCCTCATACAGCAGTGGTTGAGTCAGTGTAAAATAAGACATAGGTTTGCTGCTGAGAGTTTTAAGTGCAGGACTAGAGGGCAAAAGACTATGTGCACAATGTCAATCATGTTACTGCTGCAAGCACACTTTTCCATTGATCTTGTCAGCTAAAGAAACTTACGAGGGATAAAAGGCACAAGTTTAAACAGAACTTACCACAGATTGCACTGATTGACTGGAATAGAAAGGAATTGCAGCCAAATAATCTTAGCCATTTGAAGAAAGAACTGAAAATATATATATTTGGCAGAAAAAATTGCCAGGAATAAGCAAAAAGGGCACAGGAGAAAAATGTTACTTTGTGCTTTCAAGGAGTGTGATCATGGCCTCAGAAGAATTGGGTTCTCAATTCTCCCAAAATGACTGGAAGTTCAACAGTCAGAAGAACTTCTCCAACGTTGTGTCTCTAATGGTCTGAAGAGCAGCTATGTAACTGTTCCATTGCTTTGTGCTGAATCCGGAAGGAACAATAGACAATAGACAATAGGTGCAGGAGTAGGCCATTTGGCCCACCGAGCCAGCACCGCCATTCAATGTGAGCATGGCTGATCATTCCCAATCAGTACCATGTTCCTGCCTTCTCCCCATATCCCCTGACTCGCTATCTTTAAGAGCCCTATCTAGCTCTCTCTTGAAAGTATCCAGAGAACAGGCCTCAACCGCCCTCTGAGGCAGAGAATTCCACAGACTCACAACTCTCCGTGAGACAAAGTGTTTCCTCATCTCCGTTCTAAATGGCTTACTCCTTACTCTTAAACTGTGGCCCCTGGTTCTGGACTCCCCAAACATCGGGAACATGTTTCCTGCCTCTAGCGTGTCCAAACCCTTAAGGACTTGTCCCACTTAGGCGATTTTTCAGCGGACTGCCGGTAAGTTTCAAGCTCGCGGCACTCGCTGAAAAACCGGGAGGTGGAACGGCGAGTGTCAAGAGTGGAACACACAAACACACACACCCAAACACATCGCAATAGCGGGGGCCAGGGAAAGCGAGGGAGCGCTGTCTGAAATTCACACGGTGCAAATCAAATGTGATACAGACACACACCGCGATGAATAGGAAGGTTAAGACGGCTTGCACAGTGTATGGTAAGTCCTTTAAAAGAGAAGGGAGGGGGGGAGGGGAGAATAAGGGGGGAGAAGGGGTGGGAGAAGGGGTGGGAGAAGCAGTGGAGACACTTTTAAGAAGCCAGACAACTTTTAATAAGCCAGAGATACACAGCTTGTGAAGTTTGGCGTGCATTTAACATTACCGATCAGTTTTCCTTGGTTCTGAAAACTCGTGCTTACGTTTTATTTTCCCCTATGACCAATGAAAATGACCAGTCAGCAAATGAGATTAACTAAAACGACCTACGGCTACCTCGACAACCTACAACTACATGGCGACCCCACTACCACTGCACCTACGACTACAAAAGTATCGATTTTCTCCATGGTGACCAATTTATGGACGCAGAAAATCTTTCAACAGAGTATACAAGCCCAGCCGCTCCATTCACTCTGCATATGACAGTCCCGCAATCCCGGGAATTACAAGGTACATACAAGGTACATTTATTTGTCACATGTACCAATTGGTACAGTGAAATGTGTGATCGCCATACAGCCATACGAATAATAAAGAGCACAGAACACGATACTCTTTAACACAGACATCCCCACATAGCGGGATCAAAGTTTCCCACTGTGAGGGAAGGCTCCAAAATTCAAGTATTAACCTTATAAACCTACGCTGCACTCCCTCAATAGCAAGAATGTCCTTCCTCAAATTAGGGGACCAAAACTGCACACTATATTCCAGGTGTGGTCTCACTAGGGCCCTATACAACTGCAGGAGAACCTCTTTACTCCTACACTCAAGTTCTCTTGTTCTAAAGGCCAACTTTCTTCACTGCCTGCTGTACCTGCATGCTTACCTTCATTGACTGATGAACAAGGACCCCCCAGATCCTGTTGTACTTCCCCTTTTCCCAACTTGACACCATTTTGATAATAATCTGCCTTCCTGTTTTTTCTACCAAAGTGGATAACCTCACATTTATCCACATTATACTGCATCTGCCATGCATCTGCCCACTCACCCAACCTGTCCAAGTCACCCTACATTCTCACAGCATCTTCCTCACAGTTCACACTGCCACCCAGCTTTGTGTCATCTGCAAATTTGCTAATGTTACTTTGAATCCCTTCATCTAAATCATTGATGTATATTGTAAACAGCTGGGGTTCCAGCACCGAGCCTTGTGCCACCCCACTAGTCACTGCCTGCCATTCTGAAAGGGACCCGTTAATCCTTACTCTTTCTTTCCTGACAACCAATTTTCTATCCATGTCAGCACTCTACCCTCAATACCATGTGCCCTAATTTTGCCCACTAATCTCCTATGTGGGACCTTATCAAATGCTTTCTGAAAGTCCAGGTACACTACACACACTGGCTCTCCCTTATCCATTTTCCTAGTTACATCCTCAAAAAATTCCAGAAGATTAGTCAAGCATGATTTCCCCTTCGTAAATCCATGCTGACTCGGACCGATCCTGTTACTGCTATCCAAATGTGCCGCTATTTCATTTTTTATAATTGACTCCAGCATTTTCCCTACCACCGATGTCAGGCTAACTGGTCTATAATTCCCTGTTTTCTCTCTCCCGCCTTTCTTAAAAAGTGGGATAACATTAACTACCCTCCAATCCACAGGAACTGATCCTGAATCTATAGAACATTGGAAAATTATCACCAATGCATCCACAATTTCTAGAGCCACTTCCTTAAGTACCCTGAGATGCAGACCATCAGGCCCTGGAGATATATCAGCCTTCAATCCCATCAGTCTACCCAACACCATTTCCTGCCTAATGTGGATTTCCTTAAGTTCCTCTGTCACCCCAGATCCTCTGACCACTAGTATATCAGGAAGATTGTTTGTGTCCTCCTTAGTGAAGACGGATCCAAAGTACCTGTTCAACTCATCTGCCATTTCCTTGATCCCCATAATAAATTCACCTTTTTCAGTCTTCAAGTGTCCAACTTTGGTCTTAATTATTTTTTTTCCTCTTCACATACCTAAAGAAGCTTTTACTATCCTCCTTTATATTATTTCTAGCTTACCTTCATACCTCATCTTTTCTCCCCATATTGCTTCTTTAGTTATCGTCTGTTGCTCTTTAAACATTACCGATTCCTCTGGCTTCCCGCTCATTTTTGCTACGTTGTACCTTTTATTTTATTTTTATACTGTCCCTGACGTCCCTTGTCCGCCACGGTTGCCCCTTACTCCCTTTGGAATCTTTCTTCCTCTTTGGAATGAACTGATCCTGCACCATTCCTGGGATGTCAGGACTTTCATATGAAGAAAGACTGGATAGACTTGGCTTATACTCGCTAGAATTTAGGAGATTAAGAGGGGATCTTATAGAAACGTACAAAATTCTTATGGGGTTGGACAGGCTAGATGCAGGAAGATTGTTCCCGATGTTGGGGAAGTCCAGGACAAGGGGTCACAGCTTAAGGATAAGGGGGAAATCCTTTAGGACCGAGATGAGAAGAAACTTTTTCACACAGAGAGTGGTGAATCTCTGGAACTCTCTGCCACAGAGGGTAGTTGAGGCCAGTTCATTGGCTATATTTAAGAGGGAGTTAGATGTGGCCCTTGCGGCTAAAGGGATCAGGGGGTATGGAGAGAAGGCAGGTACGGGATACTGAGTTGGATGATCAGCCATGATCATATTGAATGGCGGTGCAGGCTCGAAGGGCCGAATGGCCTACTCCTGCACCTATTTTCTATGTATCTATGTATGTATCAGTATTATTCCCAGAAATACCTGCCATTGTTGGTCCACTGTCATCCCTGCTAGGGTATCATTGGCAAAGGCAAAGGGAAATTCTTCTGTTTCCCTTTTCACCCACTCACATTGATTTCCTGCTTCTTGAAATTTAATGTTCAATTGGTTAGGTTGTACAATAACACACCCGAATCCTAATCCTTTATTACAACAGTAGATTTGGTAAATCAATTAATCACATTGTCAGAAACCATTTGGTCAAAGCATTTTGTAATCGAATTTCCTATAGTGAACCAAAATAAGATTAGTAATACTATCACCAGCTTCTTTCTTTTAAGCATGTTTTCCTCAGAATTATTCCTGCACTTTTCGAGTTCATGAAGACAACAATTGTGTGTATTCTAAATGGAATCCATTTCATCTTAATCAAGAAAACAAAAGGCTGTAGCAGTCGTTGAAATGTATGCAGAGGTCTGATCAAACCTCAACCTGACTGGTGCTTAGATCTGGTTGCTAAACTATGATGATATTGTTTACTGGAGCTGATTTACAGAGCAATTTCTAAGCAATGTATGAAAGCGGTTGCCTTCTCAGCTTGGAAAGGAGCCATCCAAGAGATTATCTGACGGTGAAAAAGAATATTGTAAATGCAATGGAAAGGTTTAATCCATTATAGTACTTTGAACTAAACAGTAACAGTCGAACAAGGGAATAGAGAAGCAATGTAATGAAAGGTGGTGAGGGAGCCCATTTGCTAAGTACATGTGATCAACCTTTCTGGTGAAAGGGCATTTATTTGAAATGTTAATTCTGCTTCTGTCTCCAACGATGCTCCCTAATTTGTTGTTTCTGACATTTTCTCTTTTTATTTCAGATTTCCAGCATCCACTGTTTGCTTTTTAATCAATCTATGTAATACTCTTTAAAGCAAACTAATGGAACTAAAAACCTGAGAATCATTTATGCAAAAGTTAGCTACAGGCATGGATAACGTGGAGGGTTGTAAATTTAGAATAATTGAGTAATGATGGACTAAATGTCCCATCTCATTTGTAAGCATCTGACGATCCTATAATGTACAATTTCAGAAAATACATCTCTGTTAAGTGAGTTGAAGTGTTTTTGTGTTGAAGTTTTTCAACTTGACAAGCTCTTTAGTCTACTAAATTTGAAGGGGATAATTTAATTCTAGCATAATTTCAGCATTTCAGGCACACTTCACATGAGCAGAGTTTTGAATCTATTCAGCTGCAAGATTGGGTGCAGAGTTGAATAATTTATTCAGACAAAAATAAATCAACTTTATGCACAGAATACATATTTACGTTCGGGCAGTACTGAATCTCTTGACCTAAAAAAAATTGTCTCTCCTCATAAATGAAATGCTCCATACCAGGCAGCATCATGGTGACTCTCTCCTAGCCTCTCCAGCACCATCACATCCTTCCTGTAGTGTGGTGAATGGAATTAAATGCAGTACTCAACCTGTGAACTGATTAATGTTTTACAAAGTTATGCCATAACCTCCCTGCTCCTACATTCTCTGGTGCCAAAGTTGTCAGCACTTTACATGAAGCACCTCCTAAAACAGCCTTCTATGATTGTTTTTCTTTATTTCTGAAAGGACCAGTGCTGAGAGAGTCTTAAAATCCATGTGTAAAAGTTTCCCATCCATCATTGCTAAATCACAACATTTCTCGCATGGACTCCTCTTTGTTAGACCTGTTAGTACTGCCACAGGTGTCAGTACAAACAAACCATGGAAGAGTGGCAGTCGGTGGATTGGGGTGGGGGGCCTCCAAGTGCAGCTGATGTGGTGTGGATTTTGTCCCACACTCCCCAGCAGACTTCCAGCTAACGTTCAATCACTCGAGACAAGCTTGAAGAACTTAGAGTAAGGCTGCTGTTTCAAAGGGAGATCAGTGAATGTTGTGTTCATCGTTTCACTAAACATGGCTCATCTGAACCTAACACACAACCTGAGGCTTTCTTCATTTATCATGTGGACCGTGCAGAAGAAGAAAGGCAGCAGTATTTGCTTCTGATCATGAAGCACTGATGCAACTGCCTTAGTTCAATTCTGCTCCCCTAACCTGAAATATCTCATCAGAAAAAGCTGCCCTTTTTACCTACTGAGAGAAGTCACCTCTACCATTTTGTCGGCAGTCTACAAACCACCCCAAGCCAAAGGCAAGGTGGCACTGGAAGGAAGTGGGACTATATTGAATACTTTTGTAACTTTGTCGGCACCATCTTGCATACTTGTACTGTGTGCAAACAAATAATTTCACTGTACCAATAAAATATCAATCAATCAATCAATCAGGGGCATCCTCTGGCAGCGACATATCTGTACCAGATGAGCTCAATGTCTATCACGCCCAAAGCTGCGTTCCATTCACCACTGGCTCTGCCCTATATATCTCAAAGGCAGGTCAGATCTGATTTCATGAGGGTAAATAGTGGAAATCAACTGGCCAACATGGTTTCCTGGATGAATTCAGAAATCGTGCCCTAAATAACTGGCCACAGTCTTTGCCGTCATCTTTAGACTCCCAATTTCAATAGTCTGCTGCTTCAAGGAAATGTATTTAATTCCAGCTATTATCGGCCGGCTCAACATCAATGATGAGATGAATCCAGCAAAGAGATCAAGGACCTTGTGTCATTGTGTCAGAATGAGAATATAGGCAAGACAGAGGAGCTGCTTGTTGACCTACGGAAGTGGGAGGGTTGAATACAACTCTGTTCTCGTCAACAGAGCTGTTATAGAGAAGATCTACAGCTTAAAGTACCTAGACATCTATACCACCAACAACCTAACCTCGTCCCTTCACATTGGTGGAGTAATCAAGAAGGTGCCTCCATGTATTTACTTTCTTTAGCATCTAAGAAGATTCAGCATGCACTATAGAAAGTATTCTGACAAGATGCAACTACTCTGCTTTTGACCGCCTGAACATGCAGAGATTCCATTACAGGCTTGCCTCTTCTTTCTATCCAGTCCATTTTCAGTGTGTGCCTCGCTGGCCATTCCTTTTCCTCTCTTTTCCTCTGGGGTAAAGATACATGAGCTTGGTAAGCCCAGACATCCAGACTTGAGCTTCTTCCCCACATCTGTCAGATTAGTGAACCAACCACCTCTTTCCCAACTTCTTACCAAGGTCCAGCCATGTTTAGTTTAGTTTAGTTTTGTTTGGTTTAATGTCATGTGTACCGAGGTACAATGAAAAGCCTTTGTTGCATGCTAACCAGTTGGAGGAAAGAAATGTAAATTGAGTCAATGAATGGGAGGTTGGTTTGTGTGATGGTTGCATGGTTTGCATTGAACATTCCTGATCAACTGGGAAGGTGATAGATCTTAAGTGTTATTATTGACATTGACTGTAGCACCTTTATCTCCATATACCTGTAGTTTCAATAAGGTTCCTCCCTCATCCTTCTAAACTCCAGCGAATACAGGCCCGGTACCATCAAACGCTCATCATACAGTAGTAACCCAATCATCCCCAGGATCATTCTCGTAAACATCCACTAGACCTTCTCCAATGCCAGCATGTCATTCTTCAGATAATGGGGCCCATAACTGCTCACAATACTCCAAATATAGTCTGACCGGCGCCTTATCATGCCTCAGCATTATATCCCTGTTTTTATATTCCAGTCCTCTCGAAATAAATACCAACAATGCAGTTGCTTTTCTGACTACCGATTTAAGTTCCTAATTAATCTTTTGGGAACCCTGCACCAGCACTCCAATGTTCCTTTGCACCTCCGATTTCTGAATTGGTGCCGGGTATAATGCCGCAGGGTTCTATCATGTGATACAACACATTACATAAAGATGACCCTACATACATATATTGTGCACATTCCAACATATATCATAGAAAGATATATGTTTGCCCAGGATAAAGGAATCCGATACCTCAGAGCCACAATGTGACTTTCATCGCAACCTTGAACATTTACAGCACAGGCGCATTTAGAGAACAAAACGTCAAGAGTCTCTGAGCTCGAATATCCAACCATTTGATTGGACGTTAGTCATTGCCAAAGTGCCGGCGATCCAACAACCCTGGGTATCAATCAAACTGGTCACTCATCCTGTGCCTGAGTTCCCACTGGACACTGGTAAGGATAGAGAGGCTGCTGAACAGCTGCATGGTAATCATTGTGTTGCTCTGTGGTAATTACAGGTGCATTGCATTTTAGAATTGTGTCTTGTTATTTACCATTTGATATTGTTCAATAGCTGCAAGTTATAATTAATATTTTAAAAAGCAAACATTTTTACTTCCCTCTCTAGCTGCACCCTTAGATTGTACATTACAAATTGGAAAGTAATTAAATAGTGTGAAAATATAAAGTATATAAATTTGATTTGGCATCACAATCAAACTGACATAGAGAGTATTAGCTCCAAGGAGAAGTTAAAAGACTTGAATTGTTTTCTCTGGAATGCCCGTGGATGAGGGGAGATCTGATAGAAAGAAAACATATTATGAGAGGCATAAATTGGGTAGACAGAAACTTTTTGCCCGGATGGAAATAACAAATACCAGAGGACATAGATTTAAGATGAGCAAGGGGAAATTTAAAGGAAACACAAGGGGCAGATTTTTTTACATAGTGGGCAGTGAGTGACTGGAATGCGATGCCATGGGTAGTGATGGAGGCAGATATTGGTGGCATTTAAGAGACTTTTTGACAGGCCCATGGATATGTAGGGAATGGAGGGATAAGGATTATGTGCAGGCAGATAAGAGTTGGTCTTGGCATTATATTGGGCACAGGCATTGTCGTGGTTGTTGCAAGTGGACCTGTCCCTGTGCTGTACTGTTCTATATGAATACAGCAGTGTTATCTTCAAAACAATTCCAAGTATTAATGGCAGTTGTAGAGTAATCGATACATGGAGCACTGTGAAAGGTCTTTGGATACAACATTTCATCCTGCCCATTAAGTGCCTATCTGTATTGATACAATTTACCAGTGTCAGTTGTATTTTTGCCTTAGCAATTCAATGCTGATCTAGATCTCACGATAATAGAATTGAATTGAATACATTTTATTAGCCAAGTATACATACAAGGAATTTGCCGTGGTGCTTTGACCGCAAGTAACAACATAACATACAGTAGACAATTAAAAATAAAACATTATAATTTAAACATGTGAAGAATGAAATAAAATACCAGAGCACAAGGAGGCTACAGACTTTTGGCTCTTGAGTAGAGCTACTGCTTGAGGAAAAAAGCTGTTTTTATGTCTGGCTGTGCTGTCTTTGACAGTCCGGAGTCGCCTTCCAGAGGGAAGTGCTTCAAAGAGTTTGTGATCAGGGTGAGAGGGGTCAGAGATGATTTCACTCATACTCATACTACTTTATTAGCCAAGTATGTTTTGCTACATACGAGGAATATGCTTTGCCATGCAGTCATACTAATAAAAAGCAACAGAACACACAAAATACATTTTAACATAAACATCCAGCACAGTGACTCCTCCACATTCCTCACTGTGATGGAAGGCGAAAAAAAGTTCAATCTCCTCCGTTCTTTGTCCTCCAGCGGTCGGAGGCCTCTAACCTTCCATGGACGGGACGATCTTGACTCCCGTAGCCAACGGCGGGCCTCCACGTCAGTTTCCCCGCACCAGGCGATCAACCTCGAGTTGGGGCTAGTCGACGTTGTGTGGTTTCCGGAGTTTCCCGACTCGGTCTCTCCCGAGACTGCGAGCCCTTGGTGTTAAAGTCCGCAGGCCGTGGTTGGAGCGTCGATTCCAGGCAAGGAATCGGCTCAGGTGATAAGTCCACGCCCAAAGTGAGGCTCAAAGTCAGTCCCGACCAAGGACTCCAGCTCCACGAGGTTAGGCTACACAGCGACCGGAGACATGATCCGGAAAACAATCGCATCCCCGGCAAGGTAAGGGATTGAAAAAAAGGTTCCCCCGTGGGCTCCAAGTGGGGTGGGCTCCAAGTGCATCTGATGTGGTGTGGATTTTGGCCCACACTCCCCAGCAGACTTCCAGCTAACGTTCAATCACTCGAGACAAGCTTGAAGAGCTTAGAGGAAGGCTGCTGTTTCAAAGAGAGATCAGTGACTGTTGTGTTCATCGTTTCACTAAACATGGCTCATCTGACCCTTCCACACAACCGGAGGTTTTCTTCATTTATCATGTAGACCGTGCAGAAGGAGAAAGGCAGCAGTATTTGCCTTTGATCAAGACTTCATGAAGCACTGATGCGATGGCTTTTGTTCAATTCTGCTCCCCTAGCCTGAAATAACTCATCAGAATATGCTGCCCTGTTTACCTACTGAGAGAAGTCATCTCTACCATCTTGTTGGCAGTCTACAAACCACCCCAAGCCAACGCCAAGGTGGCACTGGATGAATTATTAAAGTTTGTGCCACAAAGAAATCGCCCCGAGACCTGGGGTATATCTACTTCTATCAAAGAGTCACAAATATCAACTTACTTAGCCTATTTATCATCATCAATGACTTCAATCAAGCAAACAAATATAATCAGCACATCTCCATCCCCACACAGGACTTTGGCACTCTGCTGCACACCACCATCAAGTACACTTATCACTCATCCCTCACCCCCATTTCTGCCGTCTTATCTGTTGATGTTGTTTCTGCTGGCTGACAGAAATTAAAGCGTAAGACATCAACAAAGAGAGTAATGCAGCACAGTCCAAGGAGGCTGAGGGTCTTCTTCTTGAGGCCTGCTTTGAGTCAGTAAACTGGAGTATGTTCAAGATCACTTCATCCAGCCTGAATAAGTATACAACCAGCCCGAATTAGTATATATCAGACATCACAGGTTGTGCCAAAAAATGCCCCGATTACTACATTTCGACAAAGAAAATTCTGGCCTATTCCCGCATTTCGGTCCCTTATCCCAATCCTCTGATATTTCTTGGGGTCTTGGATGGTGCTGTTCCCAAACCATGCTGTAATGCCTCCTGATAAAATGCTTTCTGCAGTGCATCTGTAGAATTTGGTGAGAGTTTTTGGGGACATGCCAAACTTCCCAAGCCTTCTAAGGACGTAGAGGCGTTGGTGTACTCTCTTGACCACTGCTTTGATATGGCCACCTACACATTGCCATTTACTCTTACTCCTAGTTTACCTCAATTTTTTCTATCATTGCACGTTAGTATTTTTGCGTGACTTCAAATTGCATTCATCATTGTACTTATTGTTGCATCTATCTTTGCCATGCATAGTATTTACTCTATGAGCTTCATACAAGCATGATAATAAACTAACCTGGATTTAAATCTGCATCAAGTCAAGTCCAGTTCATTGTCACATGCACAAGTATGGTGGGGTATAGTTAAAATGAAAGTCTTGCATGCAGCGGCATACAGCATACACACACACACAAACATAAATTATTCATAAGTTACACTTAAATCCTGCAAGATAATGAAAAGAAAAAAGACAAAAATCAATGAGAAAAAATGTCATAGATGTGCAACAGGTAAGATTAGGTTTGTGCAATTCGGTTCAAAAACTTTAAAGTTGTAGGAATTTGCATAATGACGGCAAGTATACTTTATGGCTTCTACACCACTTTTTAATGACTGATTTCTTGTGTCTGAATTGACTTACATTTTCAGAAATTCTGAGAAAAGAAAACAGATATTTAGTGGGAAGTGGGAATGATACAGGGAAAGTCAAAAATAGCCAAAGAACAGTTGACAGATCCAACCATGCCATTATTTTCAGTGCAATGGGATCCAATATGGAGAAGTAAGTGACAAATGGCAGAAAATGTTTTTGACACATAGAGTGCAGAATCAGAAATCTGACTGGGTAATTCCAATCACCTTTCACTTCTCTGCCATAAATGATGCAGCCGTGCAGGACACCAGTGTTGAGAATTATTGTAGATTATGTTTTGTGGTCTATCCATACTTATTGGAACTATGGTGTCGAAAACAGAGCTACTGTTAATAAATAGGAATCTGTGGATTATGTCCAGTGAACCTGGTCCAGGTTAGACTTGGCCCAGAAACTCTAAGGCCATTCATGTAAAGGTACAGAAATAGTTGTAAAGAGCAAGAGCAATTTGTTACTTTTAATCAATTGAGATTACATTAATGCTTTTAATCGTTTTTAAATGCTATTGAGTAATTAGGTAAGGAAAATGGTGCTTTTGCAAATTGTGGTGTTGATCTAGAATTCACTGCCCATAAAGGTGATTAAAACACTCAAGCGGTCCTTTGAGAGGGAATTGAATAAGTACGTGAAAAAATAATTTGCAGGGCTATGGGGAAACAGTGGGGAACAAATCTATCTGAAACATTAACCGTATTTCACTTTTCACTAATGATGCCTGACCTGCTGAGTTTTACAGCATTTTTCCTTTTTATTTCAAATTGCAAGCACTTCATTATTTTTAAATTTTACATTTACTAGGTAACAGAACTAGCACAGTTGCCATGGTAACAGTGTCTAAATGCCATCCTTCTTTAATGATCTAAGAATTTTTGTGTAGTTTTATGAATGAGGTTACTATCAGATCAGCTATGATGTTATAAAATAGCAGAGCAAGTTTGGGCAGCAAGTGACCCACTCCCACTCCACGTGTTTTCAAATGTTTCTGGATGTCAGAGAGGTCAAGGAGACCAGTTATACCAGAGGGTGGATAATTTATTGTGTACTGACTCATTGCAGTCTACTATCTTACACTCTTATACTTAGTATGATTGTGTCACTGAGCTGTTTGCAAAAAAATAATTCCACTGTACTTAGGTACACATGACAATGAAGTACCATTAAACCATTGAGATGTTAATTTTTCACAGATGTTGCCACATCTGCTGAAATTTTCCTACATCTTCTGTTTTTACTGTGAGCCAAACAGAGAATGGATTAGGTAAAAAATAAAAAGGAAATGTACTAAATAAGTTTACTAAATACACTAAATGAACATCAATATTTCTAAATCATAATTAAAAAAACGCTCAGTATTTCTGTTTATGAACAAGGTGCTGTACATACCCTAGTCACCATCAATGGTGTTAAAGTAGAGATGTCGAGAGTTTCAAGTTCCTGAGTGTAATTATATCTAATAATTTGTCCTGGTTTTGATCACATTTACATTATGGCCAAGAATGCACAACACCGCCTCCATTTCCTCTGAAGGCTGAGCATATTTGGCATGTCTCCAATTACTCTTACCATTTTCATAGATGCACTGTAGAAAGTATCTTATCAGGATGCATCACAACTTGGTCCGGTTACTGTTCTGCCCAATTCCACAATAAATTGTAGAGGGTTCTGGATACAACCTAGCCCATCGCAAAAATCAGACTGATTTCCATCGACTCCATCTACACTCCTAGCTGCCTCAAAAAAGGAGCAAAACATCAAGGATTATCTTGATCTTGACATCATAGTCATTACCTCCGCTCTCCTCTCCCATCTGGCAGCCCATACCACCAGCTTCTTCGCCACTGTTAGCCTACTGAACAGACCTCTCATAAATTCAGGGTGTAGTCTCAATCTCCCAATCTACCTCATCGTCGCCCTTGCATATATGTTTTCTGTACTTTATCTGTTGCTGCAACACTATATTCAATATACTGGTTATTTTTCTTAATGCACTACCTGTTGTACTTGTATATGGCTTGATTGTATGATTTGACTGCAGAGCATGCAAAATATAGTTTTTCTCTGTATCTCGGTCCAAAATAACTAAAACACCACACGAGAGATCCATGTGCAAAATTACAAATTAACTGATAGTTAATTTATCACCTTCTGTTCTACTCATGCTTACTTCATTGCCGAGCATGATTGAAACTCATGATGCGGTTCAACCCATGGCCTTAAAAGAAACCACTCCTAAAAATAGTTGATGTGCTGGTTTCAATTTCCCAAAATTCCTTAGATTTATCGAAGGTTCCATTAGGTTGGGATGTAACAGATGTCAGTCATCTCAACATTGTCATGGTGAAAATTTTAGAAGCCAACTCATTGTGTCTAAGCAAGAAGAAAAATGAAGATCATAAAAGCAACATTAAGATGATGAAGGGAAATGGAAATTATATTTAACAAATCTATTGAAATTACAGTCATAGAGTGATGCAGCGTGGAAACAGGCCCTTCGGCCCAACATCCCCTCGCCGGCCAACATGTCCCAGGTATACGTCCCACCTGCCTGCGTTTGGTCCGTATCCCTCCAAACCTGTCCTTTCCATGTTCCTTTGTAACTGTTTCTTAAATGTTGGGAGATAGTTCCAGCCTCAACTAACTCCTCTGGCAGCTTGTTCCATATACCTACCACCCTTTCCTATTAAATTATTTGAAAAAGTAACAAATGCTGTGTATGAAGCGAAACTGGTGGTTGTGCTCTACTTAGATTTCCTGAAGGCATTTAATAGGGTTCGACATTAAAGGTTATTGCTGGAAGATAGTGAAGGAGATGACGTATGAAATGGGAGACCAACCAGATATTGGGCTACATGGCAGTAGACATTAATGGATCTTTATTCTGTTTGGCAAGATGTAATGCATGATTTTCACTGACAGATGCTGGTAACACAACTTTTTACAAATATATATAAATGGCTTGGTAAAATTCACCGAAGGTGTGGTATCTAAATTTGCAGGTGACACAAGTAGGAAAGCAATTTATGAGGAAGACATAACCTATCTATGTCCCTTTGTAGCCTCCTTTAGTAAAAGGCCAATAATGAGGAGGAATTTCTTTAGTCAGTTGGTGGTGAATCTGTGGAATTCATTGCCACAGAAGGCTGTGCAGGCCATCGATGAATAATTTTAAGGCAAAGATTAATAGATTCCTGATTAGTATGGGTGCCAGGGGTTATGGGGAGAAGACGGGAGAATGGGGTGAAGAGGGAAAGATAGATCAGGCATGATTGAATGGCGGAGTAGACTTGATGGGCCGAATGGCCTAATTCTGCTGCTATCACTTATGAACTTATGACGACGATGGATCTGGAGAGTATGTTTTCTCATGTGGAATAATCAAGAAGTAAGGGTCTTTAATTGAAACAAGTGGTCTTTCATTTGAAACAGATATGAGATGAAATGTTTTTCTCAAGAGTATCATGAATCCTTTGCACTCACTTCCTCAAAGAATGGTGGAAGTGATATCTTTGAATGTATTTAAGGCAGGGGTACATGCACAGGGAAGTGAAAGGTTAACAGTGCAGGCAGGAGCTAAAAGTCAATTGGATTAGCTATGATCTTATTTAAGGACAAAGTCTCCACGAGGGGCTGTGAGAACTCGTACATTAGTAATTTTGTACTTCTATATGGATTTGATGATAACCCAATATGGTGTGATTTTTTTTTCTTCTACCACAAGCCATCAAATCTCTTTTTGTTATGATTGGTTAAAGAAAACAAATTATAGTAGTAGACAGTTAGAACTTTTTTCCCAGAGCAAAAATTTCAAAGTCTAGAGGGCATAGCTTTCAGGTGAGAGAGGCAAAGTTTAAAGGAAATATGCAGGGCAGGCTTTTTTACACAGAGAATGGTGGGTGCCGGGAACACACTGCCAGTGGTGGTGGTGGAGGCAGATATGATAGTGGCATTTAAGAGGCTTTTAGATAGGCACATGGATATGGAGGGAATGGAGGGATATGGATCATGGAAATTAGTTTACCTTGGGATTATGTACAGCACAGACACTGTGGGCTGAAGGACTATGTTCTATATTCTAATTTACCAATATAGTACATCTGTTATACAAAATAACAGTAACGCACCTGTACAATCCAATCAGTAGCTATTTATTATCTGTGCATTTTCTTCCCTTTCACCTCAAATTAGATGATGTTCAAGACCTTACAATTATCACAGTCTGCAATCAAGAACACAACAGCACTTAAATTCCAGCTTTGTACACAGTAAAAGATTATCTGAAGTATGTTTAAGTAACAGGTAATTAGTATTTTTCTAATATGTCACTCTCAAGAGAATAACACCAGCTCCTTGCCATTCATCACAGAAGATACAAGAAGCAGCAAGGACACTAAATTTTAAATTCAACCATTTAAAACATTAACTTCTGTTTGACATGCTCTGGCTATTAAAATTGGCTTTAGCAAAGCACGATAATGAACCCTCATTAATACCACAAAAGAGCATAATCTACATGATTATTTTTTATGTCAAAGCCTGAATAGCTTTAATATGTTGTTACTATTTCTGTACATGTATATTTTGAATCTACACAAGATTAAATCTTTGCAAGGTAACTGCATCCATTTACATTCATGGCCATGCAAATTCACATATTTTACTGTTTTACCAAAAACCATAAACTTCAAACACTGCTTTTTTCTTCAATAGAATATAACAGCTGATCAACCAACAATCATGTTAAAATTTGTTTGTATGTATTATTTGGAATGTGTGGCATCTGTTGCTCAGTTGGTGGCTTGCAGTTGAGTGAGAACGTTCTGAAGATTGTACGTTCAAATCTCTCCAGAGACACGAGCACAAGACACATCAGTAGTGTTGAGGTAGTGTCTTTTGGATCAAGCCCAATTTGCATTTTCAATTAAAAAATGGAAGTTTCCATGGCAATATTACAAAGAAAGACAGGGCAATATCCTGGTCAATAGGCTTTACCTAAACTACAACACCAAAACTGATGACAATCTGTGGGGCATCAGATACTGTGAATACACTTCAAAAGTACTTGATGGCCTATAAAATGCCCTGTGGTCAAGTGTTGAGAAAGGGTTACATTCAGTCAGAAGCCGACATTGGGTGAGGCTGTGAAGTAATATCCACATCATATCAGCTACCTATTGAAATGAATATTTTTTGAAAACGAAATTCTTCTTCAACCGAGAAAAAACTTCTTACATGTGCTCAGCTATTAATTTGTTCTTTTCATTTGACCCAATCAATAGTATCAAGTGAAAAAGCAAATAAGCTAGACTGTTGTGTGATGGCTAATGCAGAGCTCTTGAAATACAGCTTCAACATGGTCCACACAAAGGCTGCGGGCTAAAATTAGACAAATCATTGCAATCTCATTATGTAGTGAAGTCTTGTTTCTTATCTAATAATACCAGCTTTCAATCACCATAGGTCTTTAATAAAAGCTGTAATAACAATACATTGTTTCCTGATATAATTACAAAGCCTTCATCAGAGCAGTCAGTATCAGTAATTTAGAAAAGTAGTTGCAAGTTTGAATTTCTGGTCACGTTATAGGATCACAGAATGATTCCTTTTTCAAAGAGTGACGCTAGCCTTTGGAGAATACAAGGTATGAGTTCTCATGTTTTATAATCTTAATTGCTTTGACTTGTCATATTTTCTCCAGCTAGATGCATAAATTTATAACTTTACTAGACTAAGTGGGACCCGTTGGATCCCATGTTCACACGGGAGGGGGGGGGGGCTTTCTGGAGTGCTAGTATGGGTGTTGTGGGCCAAAGAGACTGGTTTCCAGAGGGCTATAAACAATAGGCAATATGTGCAGGAGTTGGCCATTTGGCCCTTCAAGCCAGCACCGCCATTCATTGTGATCATGGCTGATCATCCCCAATCAGTACCCCATTACTGCCTTCTCCCCATATCCCCTGACTCCGCTATTTTTAAGAGCCCTATCTAGCTCTCTCTTGAAAGCATTCAGAGAACCTGCTTCCACCGCCCTGGCAGAGAATTCCACAGAATCACCACTCTCTGTGGGAAAAAGTGTTTCCTCGTCTCCGTTCTAAATGGCTTACTCCTTATTCTTAAACTGTGGCCCCTGGCTCTGGACTCCCCCAACATCGGGAACATGTTTCCTGCCTCTACCGTGTCCAAACCCTTAACAATCTTACATGTTTCAATCTCTCATCCTTCTAAACTCCAGAGTGTACAAGCCCAGCTGCTCCATTCTCTCAGCATATGACAGTCCCCGTATCCCGGGAATTAACCTTGTAAACCTTCGCTGCATTTCCTCAGAATGCCTAGTATGGCTAGTATGGACATTGTGGGCCAAATGGATTCTTGGGCTGACAGCTCAGTCACTCAGGCCTGGTGGGCTGGCAGCTCAGTCACTCAGGCTTGGTGGGCTGGCAGCTCAGTCACTCAGGGCTGGTGGGCTGGCATCTTAGTCACTCAGGGCTGGTGGGGTGGCAGCTCAGTCATTCAGGCTGGTGGGCTGGCAGCTCAGTCACTCAGGGCTGGTGGGCTGGCAGTTCACGCATAGAAACATAGAAACATAGAAAATAGGTGCAGGAGTAGGCCATTCAGCCCTTCGAGCTTGCACCGCCATTTAATGTGATCATGGTTGATCATCCAACTCAATATCCTGTACCTGCCTTCTCTCCATACCCCCTGATCCCTTTAGCCACAAGGGCCACATCTAACTCCCTCTTAAATATAGCCAATGAACTGGCCTCAACTACCTTCTGTGGCAGAGAATTCCACAGATTCACCACTCTCTGTGTGAAAAATGTTTTTCTCATCGAAGTCCTAAAAGACTTCCCCCTTATCCTTAAACTGTGATCCCTTGTTCTGGACTTCCCCAACATCGGGAACAATCTTCCTGCATCTAGCCTGTCCAACCCCTTAAGAATGTTGTAAGTTTCTATAAGATCCCCCCTCAATCTTCTAAATTCTAGCGAGTACAAGCCGAGTCTATCCAGTAATTCTTCATATGAAAGTCCTGCCATCCCAGGAATCAGTATGGCAAGTATGTCTTTCCTCAGATTAGGAGACCAAAACTGTACAGAATACTCCAGGTGTGGTCTCACCAAGGCCCTGTACAACTGCAGCAGAACCTCCCTGCTCATATACACAAATTCTTTCGCTATGAATGCTAACATACCATTCCCTTTCTTCACTGCCTGCTGCACCTGCATGCCTACTTTCAATGACTAGTGTACCATGACACCCAGGTCTCGTTGCATCTCCCCTTTTCCTAATCGGCCGCCATTCAGATAATAGTCTACTTTCCTGTTCTTGCCACCAAAGTGGATAACCTCACATTTATCCACGTTATACTGCATCTGCCATGCATTTGCCCACTCACCCAGCCTATCCAAGTCACCTTGCAGCCTCCTAGCATCCTTCTCACAGCTAACACTGCCCCCCAGCTTCGTGTCATCTGCAAACTTGGAGATGTTGCATTCAATTCCCTCGTCCAAATCATTAATATATATTGTAAATAGCTGGGGTCTCAGCACTGAGCCTTGCGGTACCCCACTGTTCACTGCCTGCCATTCTGAAAAGGACCCGTTTACTCCTACTCTTTACTTCCTGTCTGCCAGCCAGTTCTCTATCCACATCAATACTGAACCCCCAATACCGTGTGCTTTAAGTTTGCATACTAATCTCTTATGTGGGACCTTGTCGAAAGCCTTCTGAAAGTCCAGATATAACACATCCGCTGTTTCTCCCTTATCCACTCTACTAGTTACATCCTCGAAAAATTCTATAAGATTCATCAGACATGATTTACCTTTCATAAATCCATGCTGACTTTGTCCAATGATTTCACCACTTTCCAAATGTGCTGCTATCCCATCTTTAATAACTGACTCTAGCATTTTCAACACTACCGATGTTAGACTAACTGGTCTGTAATTCCCCGTTTTCTCTCTCCCTCCCTTTTTAAAAAGTGGTGTTACATTAGCTACCCTCCAATCCTCAGGACCAATCCAGAATCTGAAGAGTTTTGAAAAATTATCACAAATGCATCCACTATTTTGGGGCTACTTCCTTAAGTACTCTGGGATGCAGCCTATCTGTCCCTGGAGATTTATTGGCCTTTAATCCATTAAATCTAACACCACTTCCCAACTAACCTGGATTTCACTCAGTTCCTCCATCTCATTTGACCCCCGGTCCCCTGCTATTTCCGGCAGATTATTTGTGTCTTCCTTATTGGAGACAGAACCAAAGTAGTTATTCAATTGGTCTGCCATGTCCTTGTTCCCCATGATCAATTCACCTGTTTCTGAGTGCAAGGGACCTACATTTGTTTTAACTAATCTTTTGCTCTTCACATATCTATAAAAACTTTTGCAGTCAGTTTTTATGTTCCCTGCCAGTTTTCTTTCATAATCTATTTTCCCTTTCCTAATTAAGCCCTTTGTCCTCCTCTGCTGGCCTCTGAATTTCTCCCAGTCCTCTGGTAGGATGCTTTTTCTGGCTAATTTGTATGCTTCATCTTTTGTTTTGATACTATCCCTTATTTCCCGTGTTATCCACGGATGCACTACCTTCCCTGATTTATTATTTTGCCAAACTGGGATGAACAATTGTTGTAGTTCATCCATGTAGTCTTTAAATGCCATCCATTGCATAGCCACCGTCAACCCTTTAAGAATCAATTGCCAGTCTATCTTGGCCAATTCACATTGAGGATTGAGTAAGATGGCCAAAAATCATAGCGATATATGATAGTGTTTTTTCTAAAATCAATATACAGCACAGACAGGAAGTGGTCAAGATGAGACTTTTAGTTATGTATAGATATTCACCACTGTGGTACATGTGCATGGTATTGAACTGAACCTGACTAATAAATGTTACAAGATTTTAACAGACAAAAGAAAATTGGCTGAGTGTTTGTAGGATCAATTGGGATAGTTCTGGAAAATGTGTATTGGAATCTTGATAAACCTGTTTAAACCAGTTCAGGATGTACAGGGAATTAGTGGTCTTGCTTCATTATCAAAATTGCAGCATTGAGGCAGCACTGACCGTACTATTCTTTGCTTTACTCCATATCCAATGGATCCAATTTCATGCAAAGCCAGATGAAACAAGACCGTGCTGGGTGAAGCCAGAGCTCTAACTCCTCGGGGGCAGACATACTTTTCTTTCATCAATCATTAACTAATATAGATGTTGAACAGCAACTGTCAATTTATATGAGCCAAACAACTGCATCGGGAGCAGCTGAATAAATCCCTACAATTTCTCCTTCACATCTGAGGATCAAACATTGAGTTTTTCTTTTTTCCTTTGTCATCATCGCCATCAGCTGATAGAAAGAAGCCATGGAAGAACACAGGGGAGAGTGTGCACCCTAATATTTCAGGATCAGGCTTGCACACTTTGGTGATGACGATATAAGAGGAGAAGTCTTCTAACCTCAGGAGCCAAGACTGATCATCAAGTAGCATTGGATGAGATTACAACGTCACCTATAAAACATCCACTAATGGTTTATGCAGAGATTACATATAGACAATAGACAATAGACAATAGGTGCAGGAGTAGGCCATTCGGCCCTTCGAGCCAGCAGCGCCATTCAATGATCATCCACAATCGGTACCGTGTTCCTGCCTTCTCCCCATATCCCCTGATTCCACTATCTTTAAGAGCCCTATCTAGCTCTCGCTTGAAAGTATCCAGAGAACCGGCCTCCACCACCCTCTGTGGCAGAGAATTCCACAGACTCACAACTCTCTGTGTGAAAAAGTGTTTCCTCATCTCCATTCTAAATGACTTACCCCCTTATGCTTAAACTGTGGCCCATGGTTCTGGACTCCCCCAACATCGGGAACATGCTTCCTGCCTCTAGCATGTCCAAACCCTTAATAATCTTATATGTTTCAATAAGATCCCCTCTGATCCTTCTAAATTCCAGAGTATACAAGTCCAGCCGCTCCATTCTCTCAGCATATGACAGTCCCGCCATCTCAGGAATTAACCATGTGAACCTACGCTGCAGTCCCTCAATAGCAAGAATGTCCTTCCTCAAATTTGGAAACCAAAACTGCACACAATACTCCAGGTGTGGTCTCACTAGGGCCCTGTACAACTGCAGAATTACCTCTTTTTTGTCTTGATGGGTATGTAGTCATTGCAAACCATGTTTTTCTTTGGTTTTTAATTATACCATGTTATCTGTGGCTGGCAGCTCCAAAAGACTGGCATTCAGACATATGCATTGGCACCTGACCTAAGGTAACTTGTAACACTGGGATGAGTCATAAGGGCCATAACTGTTCATTGTGATTGAACTCCTCATGAATAACAATTCTTCACCTGCAGAATGGTGAAGATAGATGAGTTTTTAAAGTTATCTCAATATATTTTGCATTGATTTGCACATTGATTTATGTTTTAATGAAGTTTATTCTTGAAATATTTTAAATTTGAAATATATTAAATTTAATATCTGTTTTACATTCCTGAATGTTACAGATATTTACAAATATTCCTTGATAATTTCAACACAAGACACAGCTCCACCTCCACATTTGCCTTTGATCAAAGCTTGCCAGGAACTTTCCAGGGGTACGGTCTCAATGGTAATGCACCTGAGTCCAACTTATTGTACGCTTCATAAATCTCAAATAAAAACAGAAAATGGTAGAAGTACTCTGCAAATGCTGATGTCAACTGAGTGTTTCCATCATTTTCTGTTTTTATTTCAGATTTCCAGCATCTTAGAACATAGAACCTAGACTAAAGTGAACTCTGCTTTAAGGGAGCTTGTAATGTTGGGACTGAGTGGCAGAGACAGACCATTATTGTTCACTGCTTTTTGACTCTACATGAATGTTCTATGTTCATCTTCCAGTATTATTTTCCTTTAACTAAACCTCATTGGGCATGTCCTGAATCCAAAAAGCATGACTTCAATAATAATTGTTTTATGGATAAACATAATAACGGGGAGAACAGAGGGTTCACTCCACGCTACAGTCCCAGTCCAGCGATGTTTCCCTCCATCAATTTAACTGCAGAAAGAAATATGGTCTTGCAGCAGCTTATGTGACCAGCAACATGGGCTGGAATGAGCATGAGACAAATAAATTTAGGGTTACTGCCATCGCTCCAGTGACAGGGAATGTAATCTATCCATAGTAGAGCCACAGCAGTTATTGCTGTTGTGTATAGTAGATCCCTTTCGCTACTTCCCCAGAAAAGTGGAGTCTCCGGAGGTGTTTTTCCTCAGTTAAATGCAAGTAGATCACCTGCTCCTGTAGATTCTGACTAGGTATGCTTCTCGTAGCAACCAAATAAATGCACTAAGCAGCACAACCTTCCAGACACATTTTTTGTCTTATTATTACATTTGCTCAGACGCAACAAGAAATTGCCAGCTGACCCACAGCACAAATCAAATTCACCCAACTTTCTTTCCATTTTTCAGTTACATGCTGTGAAAAATAACAGTTTGGTTTCATATATGTTTTTGTAGCTGTAACAAAACAAAACATGATATAGAAACAAAATTAAAACAAAAAAATAAGTATTGTCATGCTGAAGCCATGTTGTAAATAAAAAAATATATATTTTAAGAAAGCAACGTGACATCTAGCAACAATGCAGATTTATTTGTTTGTGTTAGTCAACATAAATCTTATTTAAAAATTCTTCTCTTCAATAACTGGAAACAAATATTTGAAATTGGTAACAACTCTATTGCAAAGGTTTTGTTTAGAGAAGAAAACTAAAATTATTCCAAATCAGGATTACTCACAAATTCTTTGTTAAAGATATATCCCAATCTATTGAAAAGCAAAAAATGCGGATGCTGGGAATCTAACCGAAATCCCAATCCGTCTGTCTGTCTCTCATTCACTCTACTTAATAAACTGGCTCAAGCAGCATCCCTGGACAATTGAGCTGCATGTGAGCCCCAGGCAGCACAATGAAAATCACTGACCTCAGCCCCCATGATCCAGAAATGAAATCTAAACTGTAAGTAATAGTCATTGGTTCAAAATTAAAAAGGCTTCCAGCAAGATTTAAGATTGAATTTCTGCCCAAGAAAATAATAAAAATGGAACAGGTTTCCAGTTAAGATGGTTAATGCTGTGTGGAACCTAGGCATACTGGGCCCAGTGGGATCTATTGATATGTGCCAGGAATGGGTCAGATAGGGTTGTATCGAGCTCTGCTATGCCACCCTGGCTCAGTGCCATAACCAGGGCAGGACAATTTACTGAGCATCAACCCATGTACTGCCTTCTTCATGAACAGCTACTGTGTATATGTGCAGCATGGCAAATCATTTTTTTCCCTGTGTTTCTGCATATTTCTTTGGGTCAGATCGGGGGTGGGAAAAGCTGTAAGTACTCATGAGTGGGTTGGGTTCAGCTTGGACGTGTTTAGGTCAGTTTAGGTTGTGATTTAATTATGTACATGAACAGCCTCTTTAATGCCGCAAGAGTTAACTGCATTTTAAAAAAATAGACAAATGTTGTGTAGGAGAAGGATCACTGCATTCTGCTGTAAACATAGAAAACTCCTTCCATGGAAGACAAGTGGTCAGAAAACATGCAATTTGAATATAAATATTACAAAGGTTTACTTGATTACTTTTAGAAAAGGGAATTTTGTTTAAACTTATTTTGCAGGATAAAATCTATATGGTAGCAGCAGGTCATGGTCAGTGGAATGAATCACCTAACAGATAGGATTTACTGAAATCTTATTTTCATAAATTGTACAAAGAAAGCCAGAGCCTTGGGTGTTGGAAAGTCACAAAATTGTCCACAAATGCAGGAGAATCGGACATGCTGTGCACTATCCACCAAAATGAGATTGTCAGGAATTCTTATACCCTGCAACAACATAAGGGTGAAGTGCATTTTTTCTAATCAAACAGAAAAGGAATTGTGTGTTGTTGCTGAATCCTGATTTAGCTATAGGACTACCGGCAGAATTAGCTCCTGCAAAGAGCAACATCATCTTTCTCTCATTTGGTTGGCACATAATGCAAGGTGATGAAAGAGTTTGCCAAGTGCAGAGATTGCGATTCAGTGAGGGAAATTGGTGCAATGGTGCAGCAGTAGAGCTGCTGCGTCACTGAGCCAAAGACCTGGTTCGATCTTGACATTGCGTGCAGTCAGTGTGGCGTTTGCATGTTTTCCCTGTGATGGCATGGGTTTCCTCCAGATGCTCTGGTTCCTTCCATATCCCAGACATGTGGGGTAATAGGCTAATTGGCCTCTGTAAATTTGCCCCGTATGTATAAAGAGTGGATGAGAGAATGGGATAACATAGAACCAGTGTAAACGGATGATCAATGGTGTGTGGACTTGATGGGCCAAATGGTCTGTTTCCATGTTGTATCATTCAATGAAAGGTTCTTCTATGTTTCAGTTATTGAGTGGGACCTCGCGTTTGGTTGTGGAATGGAGTGACATTCAATAGTTTCATCACTATTTCACCACTAGGGCGGCACGCTGTTTTACAGCACCAGAAGCCCGGGATTAACCCTGACTATAGCTGATGTCTGAAGTTTGTGCGTTTTACCTGTGACCATGTGGGTTTTCACTGGGTGCTCCAGTTTTATCCATCACACCAAAGACATACAGGTCTGTAGGTTAATTGGCAATGGTAAAAAAAAAAATGTAATTGTCCTTAGTGTGTAGCATAGTGTTAATATACAGAGATCGCTGGTCAGTGCGTTGGGGGAATGCGTGCATGGTGGAATATTGTGTTGGAGAACGGGTTGCGTTGGGGGACCAGGCCTTCTGTGTGACAGGGACCCGGGTCCCACTTGGTATAGTATTTCTATAATGTCTGCCTTATCGATTGACTGTCTTATCCTATAATCTACTTTCTCAGTTCATTTAAGCCAACTCTGCTCTCATATTACATACAGTTGCCTTTAAGTTTCAGACATTGGTTCCAAATGCAAGTATATCACCCTCAAACTGCACAAGGATCACCAAGAATTCACATTTCTTATTTCACTTTACTCACAGTTAAATTTAATCTACCGTATGTCCATCTATTGTATGTAGATCAGTCTCAGTCACTGTATTCCCAGTCCATGTTGGGTGTTCGTGGAGACCGTTCCTGAAGCAGGTCTTGGCGGGCGGCACGGGGTCTGGAAGCAGGGGCTTGATCAGCAGCTTGGTTATCTCGTGGTTATTAAAACTGATTTTGAAGTTAAACGTTATTTTCACAACTTCATACATTGTATCTCTTTGATGAAGCTATTATCTTTCTCAATATTTATTGCCGTTCAAACTTCCATAACATCTCCAAATTTCAGAACACTTAAGCTGGATATATATAGTTCAACATTTTGAGTGACAATAGACAATAGACAATAGGTGCAGGAGTAGGCCATTCAGCCCTTCAAGCCATTCAATGTGATCATGGCTGATCATCCCCAATCAGTACCCCGTTCCTGCCTTCTCCCCATATCCCCTAACTCTGCAGACTCACAACTCTCTGTGAAAAAAAGTGTTTCCTCGTCTCCGTTCTAAATGGCTTACTCCTTTTTCTTAAACTGTGGCCCCTGGTTCTGCACTCCCCCAACATCGGGAACATGTTTCCTGCCTCTAGTGTGTCCAAGCCCTTAACAATTAAGGGACCAAAACTGCACACAATACTCCAGGTGTGGTCTCACTAGGGCTCTGTACAAATGCAGAAGGACCTCTTTGCTCCTATATTCGATTCCTCTTGTTATAAGGCCAACATGCCATTCGCTTTCTTCAATGCCTGCTGTACCTGCATGCTTACTTTCATAGACTGATGAACAAGGACCCCCAGATCCCATTGTACTTCCCCTTTTCCCAACTTGACACCATTTAGATAGTAATCTGCCTTCCTGTTTTTTTATACCAAAGTGGATAACCTCACATTTATCCACATTAAACTTCATCTGCCATGCATCTGCCCACTCCCCCAACCTGTCCAAGTCACCCTGCATTCTCATAGCATCCTCCTCACAGTTCACACTGCCACCCAGCTTTGTGTCATCTGCAAATTTGCTAATGTTACTTTGAATCCCTTCATCCAAATCATTGATGTATATTGTAAATAGCTTCGGTCCCAGCACCGAGCCTGCCTGCCATTCTGAAAGGGACCCGTTAATCCCTACTCTTTGTTTCCTGCCTCCCAACCAATTTTCTATCCATGACTGCACTCTACCCCCAATACCATGTGCCCTAATTTTGCCCACTAATCTCCTATGTGGGACCTTATCAAATGCTTTCTGAAAGTCCAGGTACACTACATCCACTGACTCTCCCTTGTCCATTTTCTTAGTTACATCTTCAAAAAATTCCAGAAGATTAGTCAAGCATGATTTCCCCTTCGTAAATCCATGCTGACTCGGACCGATCCTGTTACTGTTATCCAAAGGTGCGGCTATTTCATCTTTTATAATTGACTCCAACATCTTCCCCACCACCATCAGGCTACCTGGTCTATAATTCCGTTTTCTCTCTCCCGCCTTTCTTAAAAAGTGGGATAACATTAGCTACCCTCCAATCCACAGGAACTGATCCTGAATCTATAAAACATTGGAAACTTATCACCAATGCATCCACAAATTCTAGAACCACTTCCTTAAGTACCCTGGGATGCAGACCATCAGGCCCTGGGGATTTATCAGCCTTCAGTCCCATCAGTCTACCCAACACCATTTCCTGCCTAATGTGGATTTCCTTCAGTTCCTCCATCACCCCAGATCCTCTGGCAACCACTATATCAGGAAGATTGTTTGTGTCCTCCTTAGTGAAGACAGATCCAAAGTACCTGTTCAACCCATCTGTCATTTCCTTGTTCCCATAATAAATTCACCTTTTTCGGACTTCAAGGGTCCAACTTTGTCCAACAAGTCTTAACTAATGTTTTCCTCTTCACATACCTAAAGAAGCTTTTACTATCCTCCTTTATGTTCTTGGCTAGCTTTCCTTCGTACCTCATCTTTTCTCCCCGTATTGCCTTTTTAGTTATCTTCTGTTGCTCTTTAAACATTACCCAATCCTCTTGCTTCCCGTTCATCTTTGCTACGTTGTACCTCTTTTATTTGTATACTGTCCCTGACGTCCCTTGTCAGCCATGGTCGCCCCTCACTCCCCACTCACTAATCTTTCTTCCTCCTAGGAATGAACTGATCCCAGAAATACTTGCCATTGTTGTTCCACCGTCATCCCTGCTAGGGTATCTTTCCAGTCAACTTTGGCCAGCTCCTCCCTCATGGCCCCATAGTCCCCTTTTTTCAACTGTAACACTGACACCTCCGACTATCCTTCTCCCTCTCCAATTGTAGATTAAACCTGACCATATTATGGTCACTACCTCCTAAAGGCTCATTAACCTTGTTCCTTTATCAAATCCAGTTCATTACATAACACTAAACCCAGAATTGCCTTCTCCCTGGTAGGCTCCAATACCATCTGCTCTAAGAATCCATCACAAAGGCACTCTACAAAGTCCCTTTCGTGGGGTCCAGTAATAGCATGTTGAAATCACCCATAACAACCACAGCATTCCCTTTGCTACATGCCAATTTTAACTCCTGATTCAACTTGCACCCTATGTCCAAGCTACTGTTTGGTGGCCTGTAGATGTCACATTAGGGTATTTTTACCCTTACAATTCCTTAGTTCTATCCATACTGACTCCACAACTCCTGTTTCAATGTCACACCTTGCACGTGGTCCAAACATAAAACTTTGATGATCTCCACCGTACTATTCCCCAGTCTAAATAGGACACAGATAGGATGATGGCAGAGTCCTTTTTCCAAGGTAGGGAAATTAAGATCTGGAGGGTATAGGTTCAATGTGATAAGGGGGAGGATTTAGTAGGAACCCGATGGACAACCTTTTGACACAGTGTGTGGTGAATATATAGAATGAGCTACCAGAGGAAGTAATTGAAGTAAGGACAATAACAACATTTAGAAAACATTTGGACAGATGCATGGATAGGGAAGTTTTAGAGGGATATGTCAGATATGGGCAAATGGGACTAGCTCTGAGCACTTTGTTGGCATGGACGAATAGGGCTGAAGGATTTGTTTCCATGTTTATAACTCTTTGATTCTGAGACTAAATCTGTGTCATTACTTGTACTATTACTTCATGGGTTTCAGTTCCATGGGTTTCTGCTGCCTCATCAAAAAATTCAATAAAGAAAATCAGACACAATTTGGTCTTAATAGAGCTGTCTCTCCTTTATTAATTCACAAAATTGAATATAATTCCCATTTCTTCACAAAATCCCTTACATGTACTCAAATCTGCAGATTAGTGCAGTAACCTCTGTAACATGATGATACTTGACTCGCAGATAAATCTTTAATATAACACAGGAGACATTGTTATATGCTTGGCTGACTTTATGTGTTATTTTAAAAGTGGGGAATGCTCAGATAGTATAATGTGGTTATCTGGATGAATGCAGCTCCAACAATCAAGACAATTGATACCTATCAACCAGAACAGAGCAGAATACTTGATTTTCACCATTTCCTACAACCCAAACAGTAACTTGCTCCACCACCAAAGCACTTTTTCAATTATGGCCACATCTCCAAAAGGCATCAAGGCAATTCTGACTCTCCTAAATCCATTTACCAGTGGAAAGGGTAACAGCAAGGTACATCTGCAGATTCACCTCCAAGTATCCAGACTTGGAAAAATATTGTTGTTGCTTGTTTGTATTTTCTCCCCAACAGCAGTCATTCAAGATCATCTTCTCCAGGATAATTAGGGATGGGCTATAATTAAAACATTGCGTGCCAGCAATGCCTGCCTTGCAAATGAACAATCAAATAAACACAATGAAACTGCTGTGATGAATTTTGAGTATAAAACAAAGATTGTTAAAAATAAGTTAAATTAAACTTAGGTTTAGATTTAGGTTTATTATTGTTTCATGTATCAAGGTGAAGTAAAAAACTTTATTTTGCATGCTCTACAATCAGATCAGGTAATAAATATAAATACAATCAAGTCAAACTCAAGTACCAAAGGTAGAGCAAGAGGGAAGATACAGAGTACAAATTATTGTTCTTAACATTGTTAGTAATAAGGAAATGCTTATTATATTAAAAATTCTAATTTAAGATATATTTTCCCTAATTTGTGTAATCATTTTTGTTAGCTTAATAGCTAACATAAAACAAACATTTTCAATATTCATTCAAATGTTATTCAAACAACACTATTCAATTTCCCAATCAAGATGCTTCTCGTTTTTCATCTACCCTGTTATCAGCTCCTAGTAATTTAGAAAATAATGTTTTGGATCATGGTGCAGAATCTACTTTTCATTTCTGTAATTCAGGGAGAAACTTGTATTTAAATAAATCTACCTAGAGTTTCCAAGGATAATATATCCTTTGCACTCAAGCAAGTCATTCTCCGTTAATGGTTAAATCCTAAGGCTAGGTATTATCCAACTGAAGCTATTACCAGCAAAGAAAGACCACTGTAGTTAATTAAAAAGGTAATTGAGAATTGAAATTTCAGCACTTGACTATTTTAATAAAATCCAGTGCTCATCTGGAAAGTAAATCAGCATGATGCTTCTGCTCCCAGGCAGTTCCTTAGCGTCAAGAATGACTAACTTTCCAATTTTGTTGGTTCAGCATTGGTTAGGACTTATAGGATCCAGAGGCCCTCCCGTGGGTGAGGGAGGAGATGATTGACAGCGTGGGTACATTGTGTGGGAATACTTACAATATAACCAAAGCAGCTCCTGAATGGAGAGTGGACAGAGGGCAGCAATCATGTGGTGGACACAAAAGGAGATTTAGAGTCTCTCTTACAACATCCCTGAAGAGTTTCAACATTGACACACATCACTGAGAACAACAATCATTTATCATTGTTTGGTGTATCTGCATAAAAAATGGTGCTCATTCACATAGCACATGTACAATGTACAGCACAGGAAGAGGACCTTTGGCACATATTGTCTGTGCTCAACATAATGCTAATACTAATTCTTATCTACCTGCACTTAATCCATAGTTCACCCTTCACTGCATTTCCAAGTGGCTATGCAAAAATCCCTTAAATACCACTGCATATCTACTTTAAACTTTGCTCCTCTTACTTTAAAGCAGTACCCTCTGGTATTTGATATTTTCACCCTGGGAAAAATGTTCTGATTGTCTACCCCGTCTATGCCTCTCGTAATATATACTTCAATCACGTCTTCCCTCAACCTCTGGCACTCCGGTGAAAACAATCCAAGTCTGTACAACCATTCTGTGGAACTAACATCCACTAATCCAGACATCAAACCTTCTCTGCACCCTTTCCAAAGCCTACACATCCTTCCTGTAATGGGGTGACCCGAACTGCATGCAATACTCCAAATACAGCCCACTCAAAATTCTATAAAGTTGCGGCATGATTTCCTGACTCTTATACTCAATGCCACGACTAATAAACCAAGCATACCACATGCTTTCTTTACCACTCTATCTACTTGTGTTGCCACTTTCAGAAAGTTATGGACTTGGACCCTGAAATCCCTCTGTATATCAATGCTGTTAAGGGTCTTGCCATTAAGCTTATTCCTTCCCCTTACATTCGACCTTCCAAAGTGCAACATCTCACATATGCTCAGATTAAACTCGATCTGCATTTCTCCACCCATTTATGTAGCTAGTTTATATCTCACTGTTTACTTTGACAGCCTTCCTCATAGTCAAGACCCAACAACCTTGGTGTCATCTGGAAACCTAATAAATAATGGATCTATATTCACGTCCAAGTCATTTTATATATCACAAACTTTATATATACCCTGAGGAAGCAAGAATGGAGCAAGCAAAGAGGAAAATAAACATGTGTTCAAAAGGGAACTGCAGATGCTGGAATATCGAAGGTACACACAATTGCTGGGGAAACTCAGCGGGTGCAGCAGCATCTATGGAGCGAAGGAAATAGGCGACGTTTCGGGCCGAAACGTCTGAAGAAGGGTTTCGGCCCGAAACGTCGCCTATTTCCTTCGCTCCATAGATGCTGCTGCACCCGCTGAGTTTCCCCAGCAATTGTGTGTACCTAGGAAAATAAACATCATCCCTACACCTCTGTTACCTATGTGGAAGGAATTTCCAATCCCCGACTACCGTATACATCTCCGTACACATCGCAACATTATAAACTCAATGATATGGTCTTACTCAGGAGTGATGAACAACACAAACACGATATTTTCACTCAGGGCCCTGTCAAAGAGTTTCCAGATGGCCGGTGTCTTCCCTGATGCACCTCCTCCATTTGGGCATGCAGACCAGGGATATCCACAGATCATTGGAGGGATTCCATTCTTCAAGGACAATATCCCTAAAACATTCTCACTGTTCCCTTGTAAATCTTTTTTTCAATACAGAGTTAAGAGTAGGATGCTTGTTTCATGAGTTACATTGGGTGGGTCACCCATTGAGCGGGATCGCAGTCTTGTTCACTCTTCCTGACAATGAGTTTGGAGGATTTTTCAGAGACAGCCTTAGTGGTGTTAATGTGGCTCCATCCCGCTCCCACTCTGATTTATCAGCCTCTGGCCAACTTCACTGTTGCAAAGAGATCCAAATACAAGTTTGAGAAATATCACCTGATCTTCCATCTGGGCACATTACAGTCTTCCAGAATCAACATCAAATTCTCCAACGTCAGCTAACTTGTTCCTTCTATCTGTATCAAAACTGTACAGTTCTCCATTTGTGACTTTAGCTCAGTTATTTCTCACTCTGTGAGTATTGCCTGATCTGCTGGGTATAGCATCCCTACTATTAGCATCACATAAGATAAAGAATCTTAATCATTTCCTAACTACTCCAATTAACTCATTTGACCTGGTCTAACTTATTCACATATGTTCCCTTTGTCCTCTCCATCCCTACAAATACTTGCTCTGCATCTGAAAATTCTTCTTCTTCACAGTTCTGGTCTTAGATCTGACATGTTAATAATGTTCCTCCTTCCGCAGTTACAGCCTGACCTGCTGAACCTTTCTCGCATGATGTGTTTTTATTTCTAATTTCTTGCTGATTCCATCCTTGGATAGACTAGGAAATGTTTACAGAAACCTTTCCAAACTGTAATAGAGATAACATAAAAGTACCTGCTATGATAAGTGCAATTTATTAGGCATAATTACGAGGATAGATATATGTCCTAACAATTGCCATCCAACCAAACTTCAATGATGAATTGTTGAATTTTGTAAGATTTTCAAGTAATTTCTAAGATGAATCCTTAGATGAATTCTTAATATCAAGCCACAAGAAATGTTCATTCTTTTTATTTCTCTTAATAGTGTTACCTCACCACGGATATTTCAGCCTTCAATTTTACAACAGAAACATTAGAGAATGTAATAAAAATTGGCAGAGAAGATGGAAACTATTGTGACTTGGCAGAGGTACATGGATTTGATCAGGAATGGGACCTCTGATGCTTGGGATATATATAAATAACGTACAAACATGTAGATGGGTTGATTATGTGGATCACACAAATTAAGTGGAGTTGCAGAGAGTGAAAAAGGCTGTGAAAGGACATAGTAGTATATAGATCAGTTGCAGATATGGGCAGGGAAATAATAGATGGAGTTTACTCTGATCAAGTGTGAGGTATTGTATTTTGGGAGATCAAATGCAAGGGGAAAGTATACAGTTAAAGCAGCATTGATGTACAGTTGTATCTTGGAATGCAAGTCCCTAGTTTCCCAAATATTGCAACACAAGTAGACATAGTGGTAAAGAAGGCTTATGTTATGCTTGCCTTCATAGGCTGGGACATTGAGTGTATGAGTCAGATGAGTGTATGTTGCAGCTTTTTTAAGTTTGGTTAGGCTACATTTGAAGTACTGTGTGCAGCTCTGGCCATCCCATTGCAAGAAGGAAGTGGAGGCTTTGGAATGTGTGCAGAAGAGGGTTACAAGAATGCTGCCTGGATTAGAGAGTATTAGCTATACGGAGAGGTTGGGCAAACTTTTTTTTTTCTGGAGCATTGGAAGCTGAGACATGACAGACGCTTATAAAACTGTAAGATGCATAAATAGGGTATTTGGAGAAACATTATGTCCAGTTCGAAACCAGCTTCTTCCTATCAACCTTCAGCCTCTAAAACCTCACTGCACAATCCTAATAGCGCTTTCTCACGGGGCGACTTGACGCAAGAGTTAACCAGAGTTGAACATCGTGGGAACCTCTTGCGATAACCGTACGGCATTCGTGGACCACCGTGGACCACCGTGGTGCTAACGGCAGGTACTCGTGTAACTTGGTGACTCGGGAGAAAATTCAAACAAGCTTGAATTTCTCCAAGAGTGACTTGTACACTTGTGGTTGAAGATTGCAACATTATATGCACGTAGTGGCCAGTGCGATATCCGTATTGACTCTTGCGGTTACCGTGGGAACTCCTGCGAACGATGAACCCGGAAGCTGGACAGAGGGGACAGAAGGTGAGTAAAAATTGTCTTCTGTGGGATTGAATTTAAAAAATAAAGATTTGCATCCGCATATGGACATCAACTTATTCATGAGTTATGTTAATGAGATTCAAGAAAATAACTATAATCTTTAAAAGGGACTTTACTGAAAGGTTACGCATTTTTATGGTCCGTGAGAAATTTATCACATGTACTTCTTTGCGAGATACAGCTCGGAGTCCTCGCCGACT
Source organism: Amblyraja radiata (assembly GCF_010909765.2). NCBI lineage: Eukaryota > Metazoa > Chordata > Chondrichthyes > Rajiformes > Rajidae > Amblyraja > Amblyraja radiata. Next base: position 104,348,241 of record NC_045957.1, on the reverse strand, counting down.
AGCGATCGATGCCTTTCCGAAGCAGGGTCCGGAACGCTACCAATCAATGTTCTCCAGAGACCCGTGTAAAGGAGTGAACTGCACATGCTGGTTTAAACCGAAGACAGACACAAAAAGCTGGAGTAACTCAGCGAGTCAAGCAGCATCTCTGGAGAAAAATAGGTGATGTTTCGGGACGAGACACATCTTCAGACTCAATTCCGATTAGGATGTCTGAAGAAGGGTTCCGATTCGAATCGCCACCTATTCTTTTTCTCCAGAGATGCTGCCTGACCCGCTGACTTACTCCAGCTTTTTATGTTTTTCTTCCCAGATCTGACTTACCTGCTGAGTTACACCAACATTTTGTGTCCTTTTGTGCGTATTAACCAGCATCTGCAGTTCCTTTTGACATTACCTAACTTCAGATTTTAGAGATATAGCGCGGAAACAGGCCCTTCGGCCCACCGAGTCCGCGCCGACCACCTATTCTTATACACTCCAGGGACAATTTTACAATGTTACCGAAGCCGATTAACTTACAAACCTGTAATCTCTGGAGTGTGAGAGGAAACCGGTGCACCCATGGTCAGGATCGAACCCCGGTCTCTGGGGCTGTGAGGCAGCAACTCTACCACTGTGCCGCATGTAGTCAGATTTAATAAATTGCTGGTGTTGCTTCCAAAGACAGAGGCACTGATAATATTAGATCAGAATTGCATCTTTCCGCTAATAGAGTCAATTATTAGTCAATTAATAATAGAATCAATTATTGTTGGTGACTATTTTCGCAGAGGTAAGGGCCAATTAGGCATAGCAAAAGGTATGAACACTTTTAAACATTTTTTTCCGACTATTTTGTCAAATGCAAATACAGGGAGAATGATCAAAGTGCTCACATGGCTCACTGTTAGAAGCGTTCTGAGTTTAAATGTTCCGTGTATTCCTTCTTAAAGTATAAATTTTTGTGTGGCCAGGGGTGCGATTGAGAACAGCTGGGAAAGGGCGGAGGGGGCATCACGAATAACAGCGTTTCCCTGGCCATATTATGGCCCATTCCCCAACCGTAACATTAATCAAGCTCTGTCTATCTCTGCCTTCACACCATCCCCCTGTGACATGGGTTAGTCATCGCTGGGCGGGCTGTGGGCCGAATGGCCTGCCAACGGGAGTCAGAGACTTGACACTGAGATCCATTGTGCAGGAAGGAACTGCGGATGCTGGTTTTTACCGAAGATAGACACAAACACCACCAGTTCATTTTCTCCAGATATGTTGCCTGACCCATTGAGTTACTCCAACATTTTGTGTCTGTGTTCACTATGAACATTGAATTATTTAATTTTAGTTAACTTACACTCTCTCTCTCTCCCCCGCCCACCCCCTCCTGACCCCCCCCCCCCCCCCCCTCCTCCCCCATGCAGTAAATGTCAGTTAACCAGTCCAAGGTTTGCAACGATGGTTCCCTCTTGGGATCACACTATCCCTAGCCAACAATTGGCCTATCAGGGAACCAAATATAGACATAAAGTGCTGGAGTGACTCAGTGGGTCAGGCAGCATCTCTGGAGGAAAGGGTTAGGCGACATTTCGGGTCGGGACCCCTCTTCAAAATACCCTGCTGAGGTAATCTGTTGTTGGCCCTGATTTGTCCCGGTCTTTTCTTGCTTCCAGTTCCCCCCTACAATCATCTCGAAGAAGTGTCCCGACCAAAAATGGAATCTATTTCTTTTCTCCAGAGATGCTGCTTGGCCCGCTGAGTTACTCCAGCATTTTCTGTCTAACTTGCTGATTCAGACAGTTTTTGATTATCAAGGATTCTGCGCTGACTCTTTACTCTGAAACACACGTTGGAAATTTAAACTTGGGCGCAACTAACATCGTCTTATTACCGTGGGAACTCTTTAACTCAGCGGGCAGGCAGCAGTTGATTGTTGCTCCCTTCAGTTTCCCAGGGGGTCGGGACGGGACTGGAGTTGGGAGGGAAAGGTGGGGGAGTCGAGGGAGAGGAGGGGGAGACAGATGTTTACTGGCAGCAGGTGTCTGTCACTGAAACAGGCATGTGAGATTTCACATCCACCTTGTGTGTGCCTCTCTCTCTCTCTCCCTCCCTCTCACACAGGCTGAGAGACTCTGCCTCTGTGAGTGTACGTCTCTTTCTCCCCCTCTCCCACAGACAGTAAGACCGAGGTACTGTGCTCAGTCCATCTGTGTCTCCCACATACACAGTAAAACTCTGCTTTGTGTGTGTATATACGTCTCCCCTCATTTCTCTCTCTCCCCCCCCACCCCTCTCTTTCTCCCCCTCCCCCACCTCTCTCTTTCTCCCCCCACACACAATAAGACCGATGTATTCTGCTTAGTCTCTCTTCGCTCCCACACACACAGATAGACCAAGGTCATGTGCGCTCTTTCTCTTCCGCCAGTCACCCCGAAGTACATCACACTTCCTCTGTGCCTCTCTCTCTCTCCCCCTCTCTAAGTAATGTGGCATCTTCCTGCAGTAAAGTCACGGCATTAGTACAGGCATGTCTCCAAATGAGCCAATTCAACCAAGGGAGGATATTTATAGTGTGTGAAAAAAAAAGTGACATCATTTGTGCCACGTGATGATTTAACTACACTTCACAGTTCACAATGTTCATTCAAGATTTAACGGGAAAGCTCGGGAGACGGACAAGTCACTCGCACAAATAACAGAAATGCCGAGTACCGTGGGAACTCTTTATCTACCCCCCCGTTATATCGTGTGATATCGTGCTAGACCACGACCACTTCACTCTGGTTACATCTTGCGTCAAGTCGCCCCGTGAGAAAGCGCTATAACTATAGCCATATCTCAGCACCAAATTACTATGGACTTATTTAAGGTTGCACTAAGTCCTTGCACTGTTATGGACTAGTTACCTGGCATAACTAATATTTATCTTGGCTTATTTATATTGTGATTTATTTGTTAGGTCGTTGTGTTAATGTGCCTGCAGCAAATAAAAATTTCATTGTTCCAGTCCTGGTGCATATGACAATTAAACACGCTTAGATAGTCAGGGTAGCAATGTGGAATTCCAGAAAGCATAGCTCGATGGTGAGAGGGAGAAATTTCAAATGAAATCTATGAGGCATTATTTCTGTAAATAGAGTAGGGGTGCCTGGAACTCGCTCCAGGAATGGTGACAAAAGCAGATACGATCATGGCGTTTAAGAGATTTTTAGATATGAATGTGAATATGCAAGGGCATAGATCACATGCAGGCAGAAGGAATTACTTTAATTTGACAACATGTTTAGCACAGATAGATGGGCTGAAGGGCTTGTTGTGCTGTACTGTTCATTATTCTCATCATTCATATATAGAGAAAAATAGTTACATGATTATGTACTAATTGTAGATGATAGCAGATACTGTTCAAAAGCGTTTTCAGGTGTGTTGTTCTAATGCTTTAAAATAAGACATGATGGATGTGAAACTTTTAACGTTTTACCAGGCTATTTCAATATTTGTAATTTGCAGACTCAAACAAAAGGCAATAATCCAGCAAATGTTTCACACTATAACCACCTTTATTTCAGGTCAATAATGAAGAAAAGGAAATAGATGGTCTCTTGCTAAGTGATAAATTATTTTTGATAAACAGCTACAATCTTCTGCTAATAACTCAGTTGACCTGTGACCGATTTGAAATGTCTACTATGGGAAAGATAATGCAAAATTTTAATGGCTAAGTGCCTTCTGTAATTCCAAGTTACAAACACATCTGATGTCTGGTGTGCAAACTACTGTTGGTTCAAAGCCATTTCAATCACTTCTCCAGTTGAGTATAATCGGTTGGACAAAATAAAACTATGTGTACACCCATTTATCAACAGGAATTTGATGAATGCTGTACCTGCCTGAAGGATCTATGTGAGGCGAGGAAAGACAAGGACATTTTGGATGTGACCTTGTGGGAACTCAACCTTATCGTACCCTTGTAAAGCGCCTTTAATATGCCAAAATATCGCAGGCACCTCACAGAAGCACTTCCTCAAATAAGTTGATAGCTAGTCAGATATAGAGCTCTGGGAACCATTGCGCTCAGTTCAAAGAGTGTTTTCTCATTGAGATAGACAGGAAAACAATTTAGGGGTGGAATTTCAGAATTTAGGACCAAGGAAATTGAATGCATGACTGTCAAATACAGGATGATATGAGTCATAAAATGACTGTGTAGTGGGATTAAAAGTCATTTCTAGTTGTATTGAGTCGTATGAATTGTCAACACAAAAAAGAATCAATGGAGTAGATTAGTATGTTTGATCATATTCACAGCCACTTGAGGTTAAGAAGAAATTTGCATTAATTGCACTGTAACAACAAAAATTATTTGTGCTAAAGTTTCCTGGACAGAAATCTTTGGAAAGGATGGAACCAAATTTAGAGAAGGCAATATATTCAAAGAAATGTTAGAAATTATGTTTTAGTGGAAAGGATAAACAGATCACAGAAAATTTTATATGTCCCTATAACTATAATTAACGGTTACATTTCATGTCCCCAGTTCTGTTGAACCACAGAATACGTACGCAGAATCTGCATTTAAATTTTTATGGGATGGAAAAGACTGAATAATAGAGTATCGCGCAGGGCATCGACGGTTGGAGGCCCTGCAGCTACCTGGGGCTCAGCTGGACCAGGCACCGCTCCCAGAGGTCGAGCACGTGGAGTGGACACAGCCTACAGCAGTGGATTAGCGGTGGTGGACACCAAGGGCTACACTTGGCCAGGCTAACCCTGTAACGCCGCCAGGACAACAGACCTTCATGATCAGATCAAGATCCCTGCACTTACGACAACTGGGACTTGAAAATGACGCCAAACTGGCGACCCTGTATACAGCATTAGTGTACTACTACTATACACTTGTACTATATCTGAGATGCTTACCTAATATGTATCTAGGTGCTTATGTATGGTGATACTTGGACTGAACTGTATACAAAAATGATTTTCATTGTACCTTGGTACGTGACAAACATAGTACCATACCATACCATATTTGGCACTTTGTGATTAACATAGATAGACAGGCATCTAAAAGTCCAAGATTTCTAATGATTATTTTATCACCTAAACCCCTGTTTGACACTTTTCATTAAGACGAGATAATACTTTAAATAATAAAGAGAAATGCATGATTCTAAAATCCTATTTTTCACATTAATAATCAACAATAAAATTTGATGTGTATGTTTTTTCAGCAAGCTATTTCTCACGTTGACAGCACACAAACATAATGTCATTCATGCATGTCACTGAAACAGATCATGGATATTTTCCCTGGTCTTTGTCTGTATCTCTCAATTATTAATCAAAATAAAACTGTACATGATTGAGAAAATATATTACAATACATATTGTCCATTATCTAACTTCGTTACCACAAAATCAAAACTAGCCTATATATTTTTCCATATAAACGTTGATGTCATACTCCTTCATTAAATGTTGTTCCATTTCCTGAGTTGTTTTAAACATACTTACTGTTCAATGGATTCTAACTCGTTTTGATGTTAAATAAGATGACAGATGCAACATCTGTCACGGCACAAACATGCCGTCTGGTTAATGGGACAAGGCCACAGCTTACAGAAAAGCTCAGCTGCCGCATCTTCAGCTCAAATAAATTAAAAACTGCTGAGCATTTGAAATACCCTTCAAACACAATTTTTAATAAAGTTGGGAAAGTTAATGTGCCAGAAATACTGATGTAAAACTCACAGGTCCACACTGTCCTTGGGTTTCATGGAGTAACTTATTGGATGCAAACAGTAAGATGTACATTGAAAGACAAACTGCAAAATGGATTTCCTGTAAAATAGATAGTATGTGTTATATTGTACCTAGCTGAATTACTACTTCAAGTACTCCTATGTTAACCGATTTTCTTTAAAAGCCTTAGATTGTCTGTAAACATGGCTGAAATAGTCTAAATGCCGTAACAAGGATTTCTTCAGCCTTAAAACTCACTTACCGTTTCAACTGTTAAGTCACACGAAGCATTATGTAAATGCAAGACTTCCATTGAACATTAATATGAAATTAATATGAAATTAATATGAAATTACAGCAAATCCTTTGCTCACTACTTTAATAGTGACATCATCCTATTCCAGTGCGAGTGGTCAAAAGTTTATGTAAGAATATGTTAAACTTATGCAAGCAATTATTCTGACAGATCAGTTTCAAGTTTTGGACAGTCTATTTAAAACCATGTTTAACTGAAGTGGTACTGGATGAAGAAAGATTTCAAAATTAGGATATAAAACCATGTGTGATACTCATGTACAACATATAAGCAAGATACAGGTTCTGTGGCAACATTAATCAAGAAACAAGAATCTGGTGATCTGTCTCAATAAGAGATGGTGCAAACTCTGAAAATAGGTTACTGAAAAAAATGTCATGTTTTCAAGCTTTAAAACTACACCCACACAAAAGTACAAGAGAAAGTTTCCCCTCAAATAAATGGCTTTTCAAGTGGAAAGATCTCCTGTGGAGAGTGTAGGGATAAAATCAGCAGTATGTATTATTAACTGAATGAAAAGAACTGATGATAAATCCTGTCTTGATAGCTCTCCAGTATCAGAATGAAAACTGCAAGAATTTTCCAGGATGGGGATCAGTATGCTTTTCAGTATTAAAGGAAACTAGAATAAACCTTCGAGCAAGATTTCTGTCCAAATTCTTTCCAGTACAGTTCTATTATGTCAGCTCAATATGCCACCGAATGAAAACATCCATGTAGACTATTACGTAGCAAGTGTCAGCAGGTTAGTTTTTATCCACAGGCTATCACTAAAGTTGAGCCTTGGCCTCGCTGCAACTTGAGATTAGTCAATCACCTTTGTCCAGGGAACAATAGTAGGACTTTCTGATTTATATGTGAAACATTTACCAAGTTAAAATGGAAGTTTACCTCATGTCACGGATGCTTGATAATACACTGGACATAGGTCTCGCCAGAAAGGCAATTCAGGTAGGATGATTCAGTCACCTGATAACAGCTGGGAAGAAACTGTCCCTGCTTCTGGTGGTGTGTGTTTTCACACTTCTATACTTTTTGCCTGATGGGAGAGGGGAGAAGCGGGAGAGGCCAGTGTGCGACTCCTCCTTGATTAAGCTGTCGGCCTTGCCGAGGCAGCATGAGGTATTGTAAGGGTTAGAGAAATTACAATGGAAAGCGAAAGCATGAATGGAAACTATATAAAGAAAATGTTACCGTACTCCCACCTCTCCAGGTGATATACAATAAAGAAAACTAGAAATTTGAGAAAAAATAGATTCTGCCTTCTATACACATACGTGCAAGGTGTATTTGCATTAGGCTTACTGCAACCACTGCAACAAATTCCAACTCACGACAGGTTCCACAGGTGAATTGTTACTTTTATATCCAAGAAGATGTCTGAACCATGAAACCACATTTTATTTATTCTGACCACGTTGCACATCTAATATCATGAACAAACTTGTCATCACCCTGTGCTCCTCACCCTCCATCCCCCATTTAATTCCTTGCAATATATTGTATAACCATATAATATAACCATATAACAATTACAGCACGGAAACAGGCCATCTCGACCCCTCTAGTCCGTGCCGAACACATAATCTCCCCTAGTCCCATATACCTGCGCTCAGACCATAACCCTCCATTCCTTTCCCATCCATATAACTATCCAATTTATTTTTAAATGATAAAAACGAACCTGCCTCCACCACCTTCACTGGAAGCTCATTCCACACAGCTACCACTCTCTGAGTAAAGAAGTTCCCCCTCATGTTACCCCTAAACTTCAGTCCCTTAATTCTCAAGTCATATCCCCTTGTTTGAATCTTCCCTACTCTCAGTGGGAAAAGCTTTTCCACGTAGTTAGTTGCTGCTCTAAGGAACGACAACTTAAGGGCATATTTGGGTACTGAATTAATGCATCTTATTACTAAGGCTAAACCTTAGTCAATAATCAATAATCACACCAGGTGTGTAATAAAAAAATAGACAGCTAGAATTTTTAAGCAATTAACATCCATGCCAGGTGATTAGCTCAACGATAAAAATGAAAATGCAACATATATTTAGCCATCACAGAGAAAAAAAGTTGTTTTTAGCAAAGCTAATAATTTCTGATTCTGACAAAAAAAAAACGTGCTAAATGATGGGGCACCAAGAAGATATTTGCCATCAGCCTCTGGTGCAACTTTCCATCAGCAGGGCTCGTAATTAACGGTTACCCAGGTGCCAATGGCGACCTAAAGTCCCGCCGGGCAACCTAAAAGCCATGCCATTTTGCCTGGCTTGGCAAGCACCCGGGACACCTATCATTCAACTGAGTGGGCCCCCCTCTTTATCTCTCTATCTGTCACTCTCCGTCTCCGCCCGCCATCAGTATCCGTGTTCGGGTCGCCGGGTCTCCGCTCTCCGGCCGCTTCTCATCCACCGGCATGGCCGGCCGCCTTACCCATGCGCACAATCACGTCATCACAGCACATCATCAGCTGTGGTTGTGCGCATGTGCCGCCCTGCACATGCGCACTGCCACGGCAACTGGTCGGCACCGGGCACGTTCTCTCTCCCTTTGCATTGTGGGAGATCTGGTCGCTTTTGCTGCCTGGTCCCCGCCTCGCCGCGACCACTCAAAACCAACGCAGAATCACTCCCTGGAGCTGGATTAACTCCCTGGAGTAACTCTTGCTTCTTGGTTTCCTGGTCCTCCAAAAATATTCTAAAGGGAATTTAAATTGGAGTGGATCCTCCACCAACAAACTCTGAAAAATAACAGCCTATTGCACTTGATCTGTTTATTTATTGTGCATATGGTCTATGGTATATAGACACATTGAACTTTTATCTCCTGTTCTGTATTATGTTTACATATTCTGTTGTGCTGCAGCAAGCAAGAGTTTCATTGTCCTATCTGGGACACATGACAATAAAACTCTCTTGACTCTTGATTTGGACTTAAACAAAAAAGGGTTCTTGGGGAAAAAATAGCTACCTTAAATTTAGTTGCATCTGGTTGGGTAACTATGGTAGGGTGAAGACAATTCCATGCTTTAATTGTGCGGGGGAACTCCATGGAGCAGCCAGCATCTCTGGATAGAAGAAATTGGGTGACGTTTTGGGTAGAGACCCTTCTTTAGATTTCCTCTTGTTTTAGTATTTTTAGTTTAATTTAAAGATACAGCATTGAAACAGGCCCTTCGGCCCACCGAGTCCACGCCGACTGCCGATCACCCGTACACTAGTTCTATCACACACATTAGCGACGTAAGTCAAGAGTCAAGAGTGTTTTATTCTCTCACGTCCCAATTAGAACAATGAAATCCTTACTTGCAGCAGCACAACAGAATATATAAACATAGTACTCTGTAAACAATGTTATAAACGAGAAAACAAAACGGTGTATATTTATATATGAATATATAAATATATATATATGTGTGTGTGTATATATAATATATCCCCCCACACACACACACACAATTTCCCTCCTGGGATTATTAAAGTTCTATCGTATAGTTTTGTGTGTGTAGGAAGGAACTGCAGATGCTGGTTTAAACTGAAGAGAGACACAAAAAGCTGGAGTAACTCAACAGAATCTCCGGACAAAAGGAAAATATTACGTTTTGTGTTGGGTCTGAAAAAGATTTCTGCACACCTTTGGAATGTGGAAGGAAGAGCACCTGGAGAAAACCGATGCGAATGATGCGATCAAAGGGAAAAGGAGCAAACTCCATACAGACAGCACCCATATTCAGGATCAATTCAGGGTCTCTGGCATTTTTAGGCAGCAACTTTATAGCCAATGTACTGCCCCATAGTCTTGAACTGAATTAAAACACACGGTAGCTGTAAAGGGGGACATAGCGTCACTTAGAGATTTAAGACTGAAAATGAATAGTTTCTTTTTTTTTAGTAACCAAAGTTATCAATGTATAATTGTTTGTGTGTTGGAAAACAAAATATAGTGGCACAGCTGGTGGGCTTGCTGCATCACACGCCAGAGATCTGCGTTCGATCCTGTCCTCGGGCACTATCTGTGTTGAATTTGCACATTCTCCCTGCAAGCATGTGGGATTCCTCCTACATCCCAGAGACGCATTGGTTTTGTAGGTTAACTTGTCTCTGTACAATTGCCCCTAATGTGTAGGGAGTGGGCGAGGAAAATGGGATAACAGAACTTGTGTGAATGAGTAGAGAAACTCAGCGGGTGAGGCAGCATCTATGTAGCGAAGGAAATAGGCTACATTTTGGGTTGAGGCCCTTCTTCAGACTGATGTGAGGGTGGGGGGGCGGGAAGTAGAAAGGAAGAGGGGAAGACAGTGGGCTGACGGAGAGCTGTGAAGTGGAGGAGAAAGCATGGACTACCTGAAATTGGAGAAGCCAATGCTCATATCGTTGGGGTGTAAACTACCCAAGCAAAATATGAGGTGCTGTTCCTCCAATTTGCAGTGGGCCTCACTCTGGCCATGGAGGAGGCCCAGGACAGAAAGGTCGGATTCGGAATGGGAGGGGGAGTTGAAGTACTGTGCCACCGGGAGATCAGGTTGGTTATTGTGAACTAAGTGGAGGTGTTGTGCGATGCGATCGCCAAGCCTGCGCTTGGTCTCACCAAGGTTGATCATACGCTGAATAATCCAACCACATTTTTGTTTGGAAGTGAAAAGAAATAATAGCAATTGCATTCATTGCAACATGTAAAAAGAGTTGAGATACTGTATTATAATTTTGCTGCATGTCATTGTGGTATATATCATGTCTTGATTGGTGAATATGTTTAGTTTGTGACTTTATTTGAAGCAGAAATAATATGTGAGTGCTTCATTGAGCATAATTGCGACTGGTAACTACGCATTTCGTCCAAGTACATTATCGCACGCGTCATGCAAGCCGTCTTAAATGACCACCTAAACTGTCATTTGGCAACCTAAAAAGCTGCCTAGGTTGCCCGGCTGGAAACAGAGAAAAAAAGTTAAGTGAGAGCCCTTAAGTACTTCAGCTGAGTCAGCATAGCATGGGGCTGTCCAGCCAGCTCTTTGCACTGAGACAGCCCCATAGCACAAGTGTGTCTCAGTGCAAAGAGCTGGCTGGACTCACAGCTTTGGCAGCTGGAGCAGTCCCTTAAAGATACAGGGGCTGCTAAATGTTTGTGAAAACCTTTAACATCAACAAACATACAGTAAAATTGTGAGAGTTAAAGAAATCATATGAATCATAAAGAAATTTTAAAATATGTTTTTAAATGCGTAACAAATTTTTCCACAATGTAAAAATAAATTCATTAAAACTAACTTAAATTAATAATAATAACTAGTTAGCTCTCTCCTATCTCAAGCATTAATATGAACAGTTCCAGATACATTTGGACCGTTTGGCCTGGAGCAGGATCAGTGCATAGACTTCCTGGTCTGAAAGCAGGGAAGCTTGGGAAAGACATGAGGTGCTGGAATATTGATCAAAACACAAAGTGTTGGTGGAACACAGAGGGTCAGCCAGCATCTGTGGAGAGAAAGGGCAGAGGATGCTTCCCTGGACTGATACTTGGGGAAGATTGTGCAAACACATTGCATCCTCCAAAGCAACAGACTGCGACTTGGACCAAACTCAACACTGGAAACAAGTGGCTATCCAGTTCATTCCGACAATAGCACTAATGTAATGACAGATGATCTCCCTCATTAACTGTGCTTCTCTCTCCACATGCTGATGCCCAATGATCGGTATTTTCTGTTTTTATTTCAGAGACATTTGAAAACGATTAAAATATAAGTAATTAAATAAAAATAAAAACACTTAACCATCTGAATGCAGTAAAACAATGCAACATCTTTTTTTTTAAATGATGGAATGCTATCTTCCCTTTTGCATTCTAATCTGGAGCCCGACAATTCTCGCTAAAATCAATGGAGCTTGGACTGGCGCAGAATCCCAGAAGAGATTTACTAGTATTTCTGCAAAACTGGTTGAGGGTCTAGAACCTGTATCTTCCACTATGTCTCATGTTTAACAACATGTGTGCAGCAATCCCAGACAAAATTAGTCAACAAGATTCACCCCTAAAACCTGGAGAAAATATTCAAATTATATTTTTATCTCTGACGATAATTTATCAAATGAAAAGCAGTTTAAATTTTACTGTGATTGAAAAATACAGCAAATAAATGTAGTCAATCTTTTTTTATGATACCAAATCTACTCCACGGTTTTCAATTATTCAGACAATGTGAACATTTTTTAAGCTTCTGAAGCAAATTTGCACACTTTAAAAGGAAACATTAAGAACATTGAAGAGCTTTGGAAGAAAATAGAATTGGGAAAGTTTTGTAGCCCAATTCACCTGCAGGATAATCTTTGTAATAATACACAACAGTGAATAAATGCTGAATTCTACACATCTGTATCAAGAAACCGTTTGAGGTCTCAAGATCTACAGAAACCAAATATGTTAATGGCTCAAAACAATCCAAAATTTAACACACACAGGTTCTGTAGAAATACTTGAGTGGATTATAAAGCATTGCAAAAAACCCAGAATTACAGACATTTAACAAATACAAAGTGTGTTGTGCATAATCTAGCATTTCTCTCTAAATGGGATTCCATCTCCTGTTGCAGAAGGTCCCACTGATGCAATACAATACAATTTGGCAATGAGAAACACTTGCATTAATGTATCATTTGTCATATGTCATTTGTCATTTATCTTAGTTAGCTACCTTCTTAATTCAATAGGGGGTTAGATTTGTTCTCATGTTCTCAAATACATTCTTTGTTGCTTCGCACCTACCGTCGCCATTCAGAATTACGTTACACTGAAACCATGTGTTAAAAAAGTCAGGACAAACATAAATTGCGATGTCTCTCACATGCACAGAAAATACCTGAAGGAGTAAATTTCAATCAGTATTGGGCAAACGCCTTTCCAGAATTGTTACAATGTGAACTCGCCTGATCAGCGTGCTCTCGCAACTTCTGACATTTGCATCGCAGGTGTGTTATCATTAGCAAAATGAATGCGAGGGAATCGAGAGTTGGGTCAAAACGCAAGATCTCTCATCTTTCTTGCTGATGGCTGCAGTAGCCTTTTCAATTATATTCGGAACTGCTATCATGACAATCGCATGATAAAATTGATATTTTACTCAAACTCAAACTCAAGGCAACGGAGCACCTGCAAAGCAGGGTGTAGTTTACAAGGATAATTTTCTTCATAACATGAAACGTAGTAAAAGAAAACAATGCTTGAAATAATTGTTCGGCGAAAGTAACTTTAAGAATCAGCCGCGATCCAGTCCTATATATAGATAGGCAGCCCGCCAGCAATCTAATTAACTAACTGTTTCACGAGTTTCCGAATTCGGAAATCCCATACATATTATATGGTAGAGATATTTTACAAAGTCACAATTATTAGACATCCCTTCAAACATTAAGGCAATATCGAAAACAAAATGAATCGTCAAAAAAAAAAAATCAGCACCAATTTGTTCGCTAAAAATTAATATCGGTGGCCGCATATTTCCACAATGGATACAACAGTAACGATGTAAAAAAGTTTATTACATGTAATTAAATGGAAAGAAAAGAAGCACGGAATTTACCAGTGTTTCACTCCCATTCTTGCACAGGGGACCTCTAAAAACTCCTTTAATGCTTCTAAAATGCCCATTGCTGAGATGCGTTGAGCTGATCACAAGGTAATAGCACGCCATACGGTAATAAGTCTCCCATATGCACTGAGAGTTGACATAAGCGGAGGGAAATCAACAGCCGCACAGGATAGGGAGGACAGGAGCCCTGTCAAGCAGCACCTAGGCACTGTTTCACTTCACCATCGGCAGGCAGAGACATGACACAGTTAGCCAATCCATCGGCTCCGGCAATTAAATAACGAGGCTGAAAATCCATGCATTTCCCAAAGCGCAGACCATGTGAAAATGCTGATCCGCTGTCTCGGGTAAAACACAGTGGTGGTGGGGTGGGGGTGGGGGGAGTCCACGGTGCCTGGCAGATGCAGCAGATACTGCCAGTGCTCCAACAGTCCAGCGGACAAAATAGCTTGGCGAGAACCGTCCGTGATAACGAGGACCCTTCCACGCACTGCCACCAGCCTCCGATGCCACTGCAGACTGCAGACTGCCCTGCAAACCCAGGTATGACAGCCACAAATGGATCGCTAACCCAGTAACTGCCACGCAAGGTACACAGGAACAAGAGGGGGGAAACTGTTACATTCCCACAGATGACAACTTCCAATCAGCAGCACGTTTCACAAAAACTGGCTGCAAACTACATTAACAACTCTTCCAGTTATTTTTATTATTATTATTCCCCACAAGTCTCTTAGTTTCCTCGTATCTAGACATCCTCCTCTTTCATTTCTCCGGCTGAATGTGCATGCTTATTCTCTGCATACTTTCCCTTTGATACCTTTCTTTTCCCTTCCTGGCTTAATATCAAGCTGCAGCAGCCGTTCCCGCCACCCCACTGCCACCCCCACTCCCCAAACAGGCTGTGAGAATTATCAATCCGGTTCCAAATCGGGTATAAGGAGGTGGAAACGTAGAATAATCACTTTATCGTCTCACTGCCATTCTCTTCGGTAACATGCATTTAGCAGAATTGTTTCATTTGCTGTACACAGTGCCACCAGGGGCAATGTGGACAGAGGCAGCACCCGGACGGCTGAGTATCAGAGGAGAGAGAAATCTCAGTTATTTAATTTGGAAACGCAATTAGCGAAATGCCAACCGAACAACAGCACACTGTAAGCGGACCGACCAACAAAGCTTCTATTGTTTACAGAGCTAAAATGTCATGTTCATTATGAAGACTATGATGCTTTACCGCCGAATAACAGCAAACACAGGGAATCCTTTGACTGAATGAGATAACTCTACAATGTACAAGTCATTGTTCTGTCAAACTCTTTTCAGGCTTATGATGTTAATCACTATCCACCCTGGCAAGTACTGCATGTGAATTGAATCATTGCAGGACTAATCATTTATATGCATAGCAAGACAATTATAATGCATGCATTATTAGAAATATACAAGTTATAGACACAAAAAATTATAGATTGAAAAGGGGATATATTAATTTGCCCATGCAATAACAATTAAGGAAACTATCCTGCCCATTATATAGTTTTCCATTTGGTAAGTATCTTTTATGGAAACAAGGTGCCCACCCAAATCTTGGAAAGAATGATTAATTTCGAGTCACACTAGAATGCAGATGCTGGAATCTGGAGCAAGCTTACATGGTTGTTAGGTATAAATTGCTTATTTACTTTGTTGCTATATTTTGACGTATAATAAATGGGTTGCTGAGAAAATGGCTAATATTCAATACATAATGTTGCTTTTTAATTTGAATTATTTGCATAATTAATGCAACATGCAAAGATAATTTTTTTAATTATTTCTCAACAACAAATTAGTCATACCATGATTATATGTGAAGAGAGTTCTCTCTCAAAGAAAATTCTACACCAATAGTAAAACTAAACATCATTAATCATAAAACCCGACAGTCTCACTGACACACTGATAGTCTTCATAAGCATCTTAAAAATGCTGATCAGTATTCTATTACAGATTCACCCACAAGAGGGAACAATTTCACAAAATTGGCAGCTTCTTTAAGAAGTGAGATCTATTTGAAGCAAAAAGTTGAGAATCTCAAAATGTGAGCGTACATTTCAGAGTAACAATAGTCCAGGAGTGAGAGGAAATCAATAACATAGGCCCATGATATCACAGCAATAAAAGGAGTACGTTTCCTAAAAAATAAATAGTTAAAGTTATCAAAGGAATATTTCACACTCAACAACATTAATTTAAAATTATACAGCTGCAAGTATAATAGCTCATAAACTAGATGTAATCGATGATTGTCACAAAGCACTAGATATTTTAAATTTATTACAATTGCCCAAACTAAATACATTCATTTCCACTGAATAGATCTTAAACCAGAACAAAATTATTTTCTCACATCCTCCCAGCAGTGCCATGGGACAGTTACAGAATCATAGCATAGACATATTAAGATGGATACATCTCTGGAGCCTCATTTAAGGTTGTAGGGGTAAGATGTAAATAGAACCTGAGAAGTAACTTTCTTTACACGGAGAGTGGTGGGCATGTGCTACAAGCTGTCAGAGGAAGCAGTAGAGATAGGTACAATTACTATTACATCTTCAAGATATTTTTTTTAGCATTTAATTTATTTTAAAAATATTTTTTTACTTCAAGATCATTGAACAGATAGGAAATGCTAGGAGTATGGACCAAATGCGTGCAAACGGGACAAGCTCAGGTACATGCCTTAGTCAGTATGATAAGTTGGGCTGAAGGGCCAGTTTTGGTGCTGTATAACTCTGTGTCTCCATTACTCTAACAAGACAAAACCATGATTTGTTATTTCTTCATATGGAGAGGCATGGGAAGTGACAGATAACTTCAAACAGTTCTTATTGGTGCACATGCTTGATTCTGGTGACATGCAAAAATCAATACAGATTGAGTAAAGAAGTGCATTCACGTGTCCAAGTATGCTGTATTATAAAAAAGAAGCTATGTCATTGATTTTCCTACCCATCTCTCCCAAAACCTGCAAAATAGCTTAAAATATGATCGTTATTTATAAACATGTTTAAAAATATTGTTTTAATTGTGATAACTCTATATATTCAGCAGAATCTCATTGATGATCAAATAAATACCAAAATCTAAATAAAGAAAAATTGCAATCCAGCAACGTTTATTTTGTCCCTGATTTGCCCCTTTTACTACATTATTTCCTCTCATCACTTCTTCCTCTTCCAAAGAAATCAGCTCCCTGCTGAATTATAATTCCAGTCTGCATGCAGTTACCCAACTCCATTGCCAATTGTTAATATATGTCAAGTGGGCTCTTCATCCGCAGGTGAGGAGATGATTCTTTTTTTTTACAAGATCTACTGGATTATCATCTTAGTCCTGGTGCATTTATTTTATTTCGAAGTCACGTGAATGACTACGTGAGGAGCCCGCCAGCCGCATGCGCGTTAATACATCGACGCATGGCTTGCGAGTCGGAGCAGTTCGAAACTGCTCTGGCAGTAAGTTAATTTTATTTTCAGCGGGCCGCTGCGGACAGCGGGCCTGGAGTAGCTGATGGAGGTGGCCGGATTTGGGCCGCTGTGGAGGCTCCATAAGGAGCTAGATTCAATATTGCGGCTGCTGCCGTTGGAGCTCCGAACGGGAGCGGGAGGCCGGATTTGGGGCCACCGTGGAAGCTCCATTAAGAGTTGGGACTGCCGGCGCGGCTAGGCGAGATCGCTGCTAAGATTAGCAGCAGGTGTAGTTTAAATATAGCCGCGGCTAGGTTAACGATCGCTGCTAAAGATAACAGCAGCCGTTGTTTTTGAAAATTAGTCGCGGCCAGGGCAGCGAACGCTAGGTAAGCTCAGCTGCCATAGCGCCTACCAATTTTTAAACATAGATACTGCTGGCTGAGGCAGCATACGCTGTAGACCAGCATATAGTGTGTGCTGTATTTGTAGGGCAGTTATAAATAGAGCTGGCAGTTTTTTATAGCGGTTGCTGTTTGGTCACGTTTGTGACTATCGCAGCAGATAGGACATTTATTATCATACACCATATGGTGTAGTAAATTTTGACTTGCCATTACGACACAGAATGGGGCTCCACTGGAGCAGGCGGCTGTTCAGAATAATGCTCCGAAAGGGAGTCAGCCAAATCCTGAGGGGGTAACGCCTGGTTCAGGGTTGCATTCTATTTCCTCCCCTAAGAACTCCATTGAGGCTCCAGAAAGGAGCTCCTGGATTTGGAAGCCTTTTTTCAGCTGTGTCTATTAGACACCTGTGGAGCAATACCTGGTGCAGGGTTGCGTCATGATAATTTACGCTCAGTAGAGGGACTGTTGGAGATCTTTCATAAGGGACCCCGACCATGTGGATATCGACAAAGCAGTCGAATCTTTGATCCATATGAACAAACTATGTTCCGTATACCGGAGGCATTACAGGCGGCTCCAGTAATTTGCCTGTGACAACACTGGCAGGGTTGCAGTATTTTTTCCCACTCTGTCTAGCGGACTATCGGGAAGAGGTGACTCCGATTATAATGCCGGCTCATCTGAGTCATAAGGGGGCCAGAGGCCTGAGGAAGCGACACCTGGTACAGGGTTGCGCTCTATTTCCTCCCTGAAATACTCCGTTGAGGCTCCAGAAGGGAGCAAGGACTCGGAGTCACTAGCAGGTGCAACCTGTCTGGTAAGAATAATAAATAATGATTTATACCGACAGAGCGCCGATCTGCACAGCTAGTCCCGATTCGGCTCCTAGAGGGAGCAGCTTGGCAACCCCGAGTTGGGGCAAAGCCAAAGCCAAGTCTGTGGGACAAGTTCTGTTGGACAGTTTGGGTCAAGGGGATTCTGTCCCCACATCTATGGCAGATGTGATTGGCAGTTTGTCTCAATTGGAACATCTGGTGAATCAGATGGTGGCACGAAATATGCTCCGTATTACGGAGGCATGTACAGGCAGTTCGAATCATATGCCTGCGCCGCCGAACACACTGCCATGGATAAAACCTCCCATCTGCTAACTTCAATCATTAAAGGCGGCTGGCCAAACAAACAATCCAACACTCCCGCTGAACTAAGACCCTACTTTATGATACGTGATGAACTTGTGTTACAGGACGGAGTGATCATAAAGGGTCACAAGATGGTCATCCCCCCCCTCTCTGCGGAAGGAGTACTACGAGGAGATCCACGGTGGCCACCCAGGCGTTGAGGCCACCCTACAATGCACCAAAGAAATGATTTACTGGCCCGGAACGACCAAGTACATTCGGGAAAAAACTGTCATGCACGATCTGTAACAGGCAAGCGCCACACCAGCAAAAACAACCGCTGCTGTCCCAACCTGCTCCCTCCCTACCATGGTCGTCTGTGGCCGCCGATATCTTCGACTGGCACGGGAAACACTATCTCATGTTGGTGGACTCGTACTCGAGTTGGTTCGAAATTGATTTTCTACATTGATCCAGAAACTCCGTCAGCATTTCTCCGTACATGGCATTCCAGCCGCCTTCAGACTGACAACTGGACACAATTCTCCAGCCAAAAGTTCAAAGACTTTGCCAAGCGCTGGAACTTTAAACATGTCACCAGCAGCCCAGAGTACCCACAGTCCAACGGACTTGTCGAACGCGCTGTTCGCAGCGCTGAACAACTGATGGAACGTTCCTTCCTGGCAAAATCTGATGTCTACCTAGACCTGTTGAACCTGAGAAATATTGCCAGAGACGGTGTTTTTGGCTCTCCAGCCCAACGACTGATGTCCCGGCGAACAAGACCTGCACTGCCCGTGACTCAGGATCACTTAAAGCCTAAAGTTCTCTGCCCCGCTGTAATTCAAACGCGCGTACAATCCAATCGAGACGCACAGAAACGTGCCTACGACAAGACCAGCAAACCACTGAAGCTACTAATCCAAGACCAAGTGGTTCGTTTACAGACAAACAAAGGACATACAAAACTGGGGTTCATCCATGGCCCCGCGAAGGAGCCATGCTCCACCTTGTTGATGTCGGCAGCACCATCTACAGACGCAACCGTCAACACATCCTTCCAGTGAAGGAACAACGTCCGGCACTCCAGGGTCCTGACGCCTCTCCACTGAACTTTAAAGTAATTGCTGTTCCAGTCGTTGCAGTGTCTGCAGCTGCCACCCCCCACCACTCCCCGCGTCAGTCTATGCCCCCTCCCCCCTTTGTACCCGGTTCATCGGTACCCCGCGACGGTCCTCCCCTAGGGTGTCTCCCCAGAGCCCTATTGTCTCACCCAAACGTGCCCTTAACTTTTCGGAAGAAAAGGTTGATGAGGCAGCTCCCTACCATACGCGGACCGGGCGGGTTAGTAAGCCGCCTGTTAGATACGGTGACTACGTTTAACCTCATTATTCTTAGATGTGGCAATTTGCATTTAACAATTTATTTACTC
Organism: Amblyraja radiata; assembly: GCF_010909765.2. Lineage (NCBI taxonomy): Eukaryota > Metazoa > Chordata > Chondrichthyes > Rajiformes > Rajidae > Amblyraja > Amblyraja radiata. The sequence continues at coordinate 104,328,200 of NC_045957.1, read as the reverse complement.
ATCGTAGTGATAACGCTTTATCTACTTTTCATTTATAGAAGAAGAGATGTAGCATTGGCTATAGCATGTTAGCCAATTAGAATGCTTAGTAATTATAACCCCGCCTAATTATAACATTCAGAGTGTAAGATCCTGCGCACTGTCTACCAGTCAGAGTAGCAGTGTCAACGTGTGATGACCTGCTGTGTTGTTGATGACCTGAACAATAAAGATGCTTGTGTTTCAACCCGTGTGAGTTTGAGCTCTTTACAGTTATTCTCTTCCATACTGCCTGAGACCGCCCCACTTGTTGCCTCTTTTTCTGAATGAACATCTTAAAGTTTTTAGTTTTTTCTTTTTGACTCAGTTCGTTGATGCAAGGATCAGTCCTTTTTATTTAGACAAAAAGAACTGCAGATGCTGGTTTACCAAGAAAGAGCGAGAGCTGGAATAACTCAGCGGGTCAGGCAGCCTCTGCAGAACATAAATAAGCAATGTTCTGGCTCAGGACCCTTGTTCAGGCTGATTGTAGTAGGGCTCCCCACCTCTCTTCCAGCTTTCTCCCCGCTTCTGCAATCAGTAAGAAGAAGGATCCCAGCCTGAAATATTCCCAGTCCATGTTCTCCAGACATTTTGAGTCCTTTTATTTATTTCAAACACCTTACTGGCATTGACGCCTCTCATATGTCTTGGTGAGAATTTTCTAGTCAGATCATTGTACTGTTTAATTGAATTGAATTGAATTTTATTTTTGTTAAATTTCGTTAAAAGCTTGGCATCTTCCAACATATTCTATAGTTTTAGTTGCTCTTCAAAACTAAAGATAGAAATCAACAGTGAATGTGTGCAAGCGTGGATCGGCAGTTATTTTTGATTTTCACACTTCATTTTAAAAAGCGTAATGGGAAAGCCTGTTTGTTGCCTGCAAAAAGTGCAGCCTGTTCATTCCATTATATAATTTCTAACAAGCAGCCCTTTGGATTCTAAAGTGGGAATCCACATTTTTAGTTACATTTCTTGGATTCAGAAACCTTTAATATCCTTACAAAAATGAGGGTTCAATGGCAAAGCTTCCAGCCAGAGTTTTTGAGGTCTCTCTGCATGTGGTGTATGGAGATGATGAAAGAGAATCCACAGGGGCACTATAAAAATGTGCACACATGGTTGCTGCTAGCAGCTTCACTCCAAGTTGCTGTCTTCGGTCATGGAGCGATTCAATCGCTTATCAATAGGGGCAAAACTAATTATGGCAGTGTTACTCTTCACCTCTATATCACATCACAACACCACTTTCAACCAGTTCCCCCTCTCCATCATAACTTTCAGTATAAAATCATAAGGGAATGCAGCATCCACTCTTTTGACTTCCAATTAAAAAATCTCACCTCTTTAATCTTTTTGCCACCACACAAACACTGGTGTATTATTGCATCCTAACAATGACATATCCATCACCTCTTCCTGATTCTGTGCCCTCAACTCCCATTATTCCTTAGCTCTTTATTCCTGTTGCTATCCTCACTCTCTTTTCAGCTGGAGCCTAACAAGCCTAACAATTTTCTACTTATCTTTCCAATAACCTTGCTCTCCTTTTTTTGATAGATAAAAGCTTAATGTTCATGAGACTGGCAAGAGCAAAGAAGTAGAACGTAACATCATGGTCCTCACCCAGGGAGGGAAGGCAAGTTTTCCTGTCCATTCTCTTTTCACCCAGAAGTTTCTACAAAATAACCCAGTCCACTTGAAAATGAACAATGAAACATCATGAATTCCAACCAGTAGCTCAAACATTGGCATTCTACATGGATTGCAGTCTGCCAGGTGAAATACAGAGTCTAAACAGAGGCGATCCACCAATGACTTGAAGAACCATAGTAGAAATCCTGAAATGGGAGGGAGAGGAGCTTGAGGTTGTGGTACATATAGGTACCAACGACATAGGTAAAAAAAGAGAAGAGGTCCTGAAAGAAGAATTTAGGGAGTTAGGTAGAGAGTTAAGGAGAAGGACTGCAAAGGTAACTATCTCAGGATTACTGCCTGTGCCACGCGACAGTGAGAGTAGGAATGGAGCGAGGTGGAGGATAAATGAGTGGATGAGGGACTGGTGCAGTGGGTATGGATTCAAGTTTCTGGATCATTGGGACCTCTTTTGGGGAAGGTGCGACCTGTACAGAAAGGACGGGTTGCACTTGAACTCGAGGGGGACCAATATCCTGGCGGGGAGATTTGCAAAGGCTACTGGGGAGACTTTAAACTAGTATGGTTGGGGGGAGCGACTCAAATTGGGAAAGCTAGCAGTCAGTGTGTGAGGCAGGAGGCACAGAATGGTAGCACTCTGACCCAAAATGTAGGGGAGAGAGAAGAAAAAGACAGTAAACAGAGAATAAGAGAGGGTGGGTTTCTTAAATGTGTATATTTTAATGCTAGGAGCATTGCAAGAAAGGTGGATGAACTTAGAGCCTGGATTGACACCTGGAAGTATGATGTTGTGGCGATCAGTGAAACATGGTTGCAGGAGGGCTGTGATTGGAAACTAAATATTCCAGGATTTCGTTGCTTCAGGTGTGATAGAATTGGAGGGGGAAGAGGTGGAGGTGTTGCATTGCTTATCAGGGAAGATATTACAGCAGTGCTTTGGCAGGATAGATTAGAGGGCTCGTCTAGGGAGGCTATTTGGGTGGAACTGAGAAATGGGAAAGGGGTAGCAACACTTATAGGGGTGTATTATAGACCGCCAAATGGGGAGCGAGAATTGGAAGAGCAAATATGTAAGGAGATTGCAGATATTAGTAGTAAGCACAAGGTAGTGATTGTGGGAGATTTCAATTTTCCACACATAGACTGGGAAACACATTCTGTAAATGGGCTGGATGGGTTGGAGTTTGTAAAATGTGTGCAGGATAGTTTTTTTGCAGCAATACATAGAAGTACCTACTAGAGAAGGGGCGGTGCAGGACCTCCTGTTAGGAAATGAGACGGGTCAGGTGGCAGAGGTATGCGTTGGGGAACAGTTCGGGACCAGTGATCACAATACCATTAGTTTCAATATAATTATGGAGAGGGTCAGAACTGGACCTAGGGTTGAGATTTTTGATTGGAGAAAGGCTAACTTTGAGAAGATGCGAAAGGATTTAAAAGGAGTAAATTGCGACATTTTGTTTTATGGGAAAGATGTGGAAGAGAAATGGAGTACATTTAAAGGTGAAATTTTAAGAGTACAGAATCTTTATGTCCCTGTTCGGTTGAAAGGAAATAGTAAAAATCGGAAAGAGCCATGGTTTTCAAGGGAAATTGGACACGGTTCGGAAAAAGAGAGAGATCTACAATAATTATAGGCAGCATGGAGTGAATGAGGTGCTTGAGGAGTATAAAGAATGTAAAAAGAATCTTAAGAAAGAAATTACAAAAGCTAAAAGAAGATATGAGGTTGCTTTGGCAAGTAAGGTGAAAGTAAACCCAAAGGGTTTCTACAGCTATATTAATAGCAAAAGGATAACGAGGGATAAAATTGGTCCATTAGAGAGTCAGAGTGGACAGCTATCTGCAGAGCCAAAAGAGATGGGGGAGATATTGAACAATTTATTTTCTTCGGTATTCACCAAGGAGAAGGATATTGAATTATGTGAGGTAAGGGAAACAAGTAGAGTAGCTATGGAAACTATGAGATTCAAAGAAGAGGAAGTACTGACACTTTTGAGAAATATAACAGTGGATAAGTCTCCAGGTCCGGACAGGATATTCCCTAGGACATTGAGGGAAGTTAGTGTAGAAATAGCAGGGGCTATGACAGAAATATTTCAAATGTCATTAGAAACGGGAATAGTGCCGGAGGATTGGCGTACTGCGCATGTTGTTCCATTGTTTAAAAAGGGGTCTAAGAGTAAACCTAGCAATTATAGACCTGTTAGTTTGACGTCAGTGGTGAGCAAATTAATGGAAAGGATGCTTAGAGATAATATATATAAGCATCTGGATAAACAGGGTCTGATTAGGAACAGTCAACATGGATTTGTGCCTGGAAGGTCATGTTTGACTAATCTTCTTGAATTTTTTGAAGAGGTTACTCGGGAAATTGATGAGGGTAAAGCAGTGGATGTTGTATATATGGACTTCAGTAAGGCCTTTGACAAGGTTCCTCACGGAAGGTTGGTTAAGAAGGTTCAATGGTTGGGTATTAATGGTGGAGTAGCAAGATGGATTCAACAGTGGCTGAATGGGAGATGCCAGAGAGTAATGGTGGATGGTTGTTTGTCAGGTTGGAGGCCAGTGACTAGTGGGGTGCCACAGGGATCTGTGTTGGGTCCACTGTTGTTTGTCATGTACATCAATGATCTGGATGATGGTGTGGTAAATTGGATTAGTAAGTATGCAGATGATACTAAGATAGGTGGGGTTGTGGATAATGAAGTAGATTTTCAAAGTCTACAGAGAGATTTATGCCAGTTGGAAGAGTGGACTGAAAGATGGCAGATGGAGTTTAATGCTGATAAGTGTGAGGTGCTACATCTTGGCAGGACAAATCAAAATAGGACGTACATGGTAAATGGTAGGGAATTGAAGAATGCAGGTGAACAGAGGGATCTGGGAATAACTGTGCACAGTTCCCTGAAAGTGGAATCTCATGTAGATAGGGTGGTAAAGAAAGCTTTTGGTGTGCTGGCCTTTATAAATCAGAGCATTGAGTATAGAAGTTGGGATGTAATGTTAAAATTGTACAAGGCATTGGTGAGGCCAATTCTGGAGTATGGGGTACAATTTTGGTCGCCTAATTATAGGAAGGATGTCAACAAAATAGAGAGAGTACAGAGGAGATTTACTAGAATGTTGCCTGTGTTTCAGCAACTAAGTTACAGAGAAAGGTTGAACAAGTTAGGGCTTTATTCTTTGGAGCGCAGAAGGTTAAGGGGGGACTTGATAGAGGTCTTTAAAATGATGAGAGGGATAGACAGAGTTGACGTGGATAAGCTTTTCCCACTGAGAGTAGGGAAGATTCAAACAAGGGGATATGACTTGAGAATTAAGGGACAGAAGTTTAGGGGTAACATGAGGGGGAACTTCTTTACTCAGAGAGTGGTGGCTGTGTGGAATGGGCTTCCAGTGAAGGTGGTGGAGGCAGGTTCGTTTTTATAATTTAAAAATAAATTGGATAGTTATATGGACGGGAAAGGAATGGAGGGTTATGGTCTGAGCGCAGGTATATGGGACTAGGGGAGAATACGTGTTCGGCATGGACTAGAAGGGTCGAGATGGCCTGTTTCCACGCTGTAATTGTTATATGGTTATATGGTTATAGATAGCATACCCCATCCATCAAAAATACTACTCAGTTCTTTCATGTGGTTATTTCTCATACAGGAAGGCCAGCAAAGGAGTTTCAGTGCAATGGGTAGAAGTATTGAAGAGTTTATTTACATTCCAACTGATGTGTTGTACAGGATCAGTAGTCTGAAATCTACTGAGAAAAATGTGGCACTTCCAAAGAAACTGAAGTCAAAGACAACAATTCCATCAGCCTTTGCAGTTGTTGAAAGATTCAAACAATAGCTACTTAGGTTCTTTGCTTCATCTTTCAAATAAAAGTGTTTACCTTGAACAGCCTGGCGAACTGAATATCTTAGAGAATTATAACACTCTGCAGGGTTGTCTAAGGAACTGTATGCTGTACAGCTGTAATAAGCTGTATAAAGAAAGGCTAGGCAGGCTAGGACTTTATTCACTGGAGCGCAAAAGGCGAAGGAATGATCTTATAGAAGTCTATGAATTGATGAGGGAATAGATAGGGCGAACGCACAAAGTATTTTACCCATCTTAGGGGGATTGAGAAACAGGAGGCATAGGTTTATGTTGAGAGAAGAAAGGAACCTGAGGGGCAACATTTTCCCTCAGAGGATGGTGGGTATATTGACCAAGCTGACAGAGGAAGTAGTTGAGACAAGTACTGTAACACCATTTAAAATACACTTGGTCAGATGTAAGGATAAGAAAGGTTCAGAGGAATATAGGCCAAATTCTGGCAAATGGGATCAGCTTTACCAGCAATGAGATCTCCCTCATTGGTAACCTTTGGTCTATCCTTGATCGGACTTTGCTGGCTTTACCTTGCACTAAACGTAAATCCTTATCATGTGTCTATGCACTGTAATGGCTCAATTATAATATTGTTTTGTCTTTCTGCAGACTGGTTAGCACGCAACAAAAGCTTTTCACTCTACCTCGGTACACGTGACAATAAACAAAACTAAACCTAAAACTTAGATGGGCATCTTGATCGGCATAGACAAGCTGGACCAAAGGGCTTGTGCCATGCTGTAAAATTCTATGACTCTTTGATTCAAATTTCTTGTCTTCTACAATCTGCAGAGCACTTAAAAGGTGAGCTCCAGCTGCATGGATATCAATTGTTGCAGTAACATCAATTAATAATGTATGTTGTCTTTCCTCAGCATGTCCATGTGTTTGTTTCGATATCACCCCTTCAATTACTATGCACAGTGGACCTGATGTGATCAGGGCGGAATATGACTGTGGTGACCAGATAATCTGAAGCTCATGCATCTAGTGGTCATCCAGCAAATTTGAACAAAGACAACTTTGCTGGGAGGGGGAAGCACCTGAAGTCTGAAGAAAGGTCTTGACCCGAAACGTCACCTATTCATGTTCTCCAGAGATGCTGCCAGACCTGCTGAGATACTCTCGCACTTTGTATCCTTTTTAGCACCATTAGGTTTAGATTTATTAATGTCACGTGTCCAGGATAGTAGAGAAATATGAAGAATGGACCACAGATGAGAAATAAATAGAAGGTAGACAAAAATGCCGAAGAAACTCACCGGTTAGCACGGCCGCAGCCATCACCTTACCTGAGTCCCAGGATCAGCACTGGGCCTGGTCTCCCCGCTGCAGACTTTCACACCACTTGGTTTGACTGTGCTGGGTCCTAATGCTCACTCCCGCCCTCTCCCCCCACCACATAGGGAACCTCAGTGGGGGTTCCACTGGGTCTGCCCCTTCCCCCTTGTACCATGTGGCCCCAGCTACTCCCCACCCACACTATAGTCCTCATACCCCCCTCCTCCCTGACCACCCACCACCCCCCTACCAGACATCGCCTCGGCCTCTGTCCACTCATCTGCCTTCCTCCGGCCCCAACCCCCTTCCTTGCCGTGTGTTCACCATCCCCCCAGACCTCCTCCTTTCCAATACCGAATAGTCTGTCCTCAGCAGAGGCCTCACCTTTGTTCCCCTCCGTCCCCACCTCAATGAGTCCGTGTCCGCCACGATGTGGAGCTCTTCTTCCGTCGCCTCCGCATCCAGCTTTTTTCCATGGGAAGGAGTCCTCACCCCCTAGTGATGACCACTTCTCCCGTCTCCAACGGACCCCCTCCTCTTGGACTCCCCCTCATGGACAGACGTGCTTTAGACTTGTTCATTTTAAACTGAACCTCAACATTTCCACTCTCCTTACTCACCCCATACAGCCCCATACAGCCCTCCGCTCACTCTGTAACAATCCCGACTGGGTCATCAAAAATGCCGACAAGGGAGGTGCCGTGGTAGTCTGGTGCGCTGACCTCTACCAGTCTGAGCCTAGGCGCCAACTCTCAGACACCTCCTCCTACTTATCCTTGGATCATGACCCCACAGACGAGCACCAGGCCATTATCCCAAGCACCATCACTGGCTTCATCGCTTCCGGCTCCCTGCCCTCTCAAGCCTCCAACCTCATCGTTCCTCAGCCATGCACAGCCCGATTTTATCTTCTCCCTAAAATCCACAAACCTGACTGTCCTGGTAGACCCATTGTTTCTGCCTGTTCACGTCCCACCGAACTTATTTCCACATACCTCGACTCCATCCTATCCACCCTGGTCAAATCCCTCCCCACCTATGTCCAAGACACCTCACACGCTCTTCGTCTCCTCCATGACATCAGTTTTCTAGGCCCCCACTCCCTCATCTTCACCATGGATGTCCAGTCACTCTACACCTTCATCCCCCACCAGGAGGGTCATAAAGCCCTCCGTTTCTTCCTCAGCCGCAGAACCAACCAATCCCCGTCTACTAATACTCTCCTCCGCCTAGCGGAGCTGGTCCTTACCCTCAACAACTTTTCCTTTGACTCTTCCCATTTCCTTCAAATCGTAGGCGTAGCTGTGGGCAGGCGCATGGGCCCCAGCTATGCCTGCCTCTTTGTAGGGTACGTCGAACAATCCTTGTTCGAGGCGAACCCTGGCCTTATCCCTGAACTCTACCTCCGCTACATTGACAACTGCATTGGTGCTACCTCCTGCACCCATGCAGAACTCACTGACTTCATCCATTTCACCACGAACTTCCATCCAGCACTCAAATTCACCTGAACCATTTCCGACATCTCCCTCACTATCTCCATCGCAGGTAACAGGCTACTGACCGACATCTACTACAAACCCACTGACTCCCATGGCTATCTGGACTACACTTCTTCCCATCCTGCTTCCTGTAAGGACCCTATACCCTACTCCCAATTCTTCCATCTACGCCGCATCTGTACCCAGAATGAGATATTCCAAACCATGTATTTAGGGAACGGGGGTTCCCCTCTTCTGTTATAGGTGAGGCTCTCACCAGGGTCTCCTCTATATCCCGCAGCTCCGCTCTCACTCCCCATCCCCCTACTCGTAACAAGGACAGAGTCCCCCTTGTCCTCACCTTCCACCCTACCAGCTGTCGCATACAATGTATAATCCTTCGACATTCGGTGATGGAGAGATTCAATCGCTTATCAATAGGGGCAAAACTAATTATGGCAGTGTTACTCTTCACCTCTATATCACATCACAACACCACTTTCAACCAGTTCCCCCTCTCCATCATAACTTTCAGTATAAAATCATAAGGGAATGCAGCATCCACTCTTTTGACTTCCAATTAAAAAATCTCACCTCTTTAATCTTTTTGCCACCACACAAACACTGGTGTCCTATTGCATCCTAACAATGACATATCCATCACCTCTTCCTGATTCTGTGCCCTCAACTCCCATTATTCCTTAGCTCTTTATTCATCTGTTGCTATCCTCACTCTCTTTTCAGCTGGAGCCTAACAAGCCTAACAATGTTCTACTTATCTTTCCAATAACCTTGCTCTCCTTTTTTTGATAGACAAAAGCTTAATGTTCATGAGACTGGCAGCAAAGAAGTAGAACGTAACATCATGGTCCTCACCCAGGGAGGGAAGGCAAGTTTTCCTGTCCATTCTCTTTTCACCCAGAAGTTTCTACAAAATAACCCAGTCCACTTGAAAATGAACAATGAAACATCATGAATTCCAACCAGTAGCTCAAACATTGGCATTCTACATGGATTGCAGTCTGCCAGGTGAAATACAGTCTAAACAGAGGCGATCCACCAATGACTTGAAGAACCATAGTAGATAGCATACCCCATCCATCAAAAATACTACTCAGTTCTTTCATGTGGTTATTTCTCATACAGGAAGGCCAGCCAAGGAGTTTCAGTGCAATGGGTAGAAGTATTGAAGAGTTTATTTACATTCCAACTGATGTGTTGTACAGGATCAGTAGTCTGAAATCTACTGAGAAAAATGTGGCACTTCCAAAGAAACTGAAGTCAAAGACAACAATTCCATCAGCCTTTGCAGTTGTTGAAAGATTCAAACAATAGCTACTTAGGTTCTTTGTTTCATCTTTCAAATAAAAGTGTTCACCTTGAACAGCCTGGTGAACTGAATATCTTAGAGAATTATAACACTCTGCAGGGTTGTCTAAGGAACTGTATGCTGTACAGCTGTAATAAGCTGTATAAAGAAAGGCTAGGCAGGCTAGGACTTTATTCACTGGAGCGCAAAAGGCTAAGGAATGATCTTATAGAAGTCTATGAATTGATGAGGGAATAGATAGGGCGAACGCACAAAGTATTTTACCCATCTTAGGGGGATTGAGAAACAGGAGTCATAGGTTTATGTTGAGAGAAGAAAGGAACCTGAGGGGCAACATTTTCCCTCAGAGGATGGTGGGTATATTGACCAAGCTGACAGAGGAAGTAGTTGAGACAAGTACTGTAACACCATTTAAAATACACTTGGTCAGGTGTAAGGATAAGAAAGGTTCAGAGGAATATAGGCCAAATTCTGGCAAATGGGATCAGCTTTATCAGCAATGAGATCTCCCTCATTGGTAACCTTTGGTCTATCCTTGATCGGACTTTGCTGGCTTTACCTTGCACTAAACGTAAATCCTTATCATGTGTCTATGCACTGTAATGGCTCAATTATAATATTGTTTTGTCTTTCTGCAGACTGGTTAGCACGCAACAAAAGCTTTTCACTCTACCTCGGTACACGTGACAATAAACAAAACTAAACCTAAAACTTAGATGGGCATCTTGATCGGCATAGACAAGCTGGACCAAAGGACTTGTGCCATGCTGTAAAATTCTATGACTCTTTGATTCAAATTTCTTGTCTTCTACAATCTGCAGAGCACTTAAAAGGTGAGCTCCAGCTGCATGGATATCAATTGTTGCAGTAACATCAATTAATAATGTATGTTGTCTTTCCTCAGCATGTCCATGTGTTTGTTTCGATATCACCCCTTCAATTACTATGCACCGTGGACCTGATGTGATCAGGGCGGAATATGACTGTGGTGACCAGATAATCTGAAGCTCATGCATCTAGTGGTCATCCAGCAAATTTGAACAAAGACAACTTTGCTGGGAGGGGGAAGCACCTGAAGTCTGAAGAAAGGTCTTGACCCGAAACGTCACCTATTCATGTTCTCCAGAGATGCTGCCAGACCTGCTGAGATACTCTCGCACTTTGTATCCTTTTTAGCACCATTAGGTTTAGATTTATTAATGTCACGTGTACAGGATAGTAGAGAAATATGAAGAATGGACCACAGATGAGAAATAAATAGAAGGTAGACAAAAATGCCGAAGAAACTCACCGGTTAGCACGGCCGCAGCCATCACCTTACCTGAGTCCCAGGATCAGCACTGGGCCTGGTCTCCCCGCTGCAGACTTTCACACCACTTGGTTTGACTGTGCTGGGTCCTAATGCTCACTCCCGCCCTCTCCCCCCACCACATAGGGAACCTCAGTGGGGGTTCCACTGGGTCTGCCCCTTCCCCCTTGTACCATGTGGCCCCAGCTACTCCCCACCCACACTATAGTCCTCATACCCCCCTCCTCCCTGACCACCCACCACCCCCCTACCAGACATCGCCTCGGCCTCTGTCCACACATCTGCCTTCCTCCGGCCCCAACCCCCTTCCTTGCCGTGTGTTCACCATCCCCCCAGACCTCCTCCTTTCCAATACCGAATAGTCTGTCCTCAGCAGAGGCCTCACCTTTGTTCCCCTCCGTCCCCACCTCAATGAGTCCGTGTCCGCCACGATGTGGAGCTCTTCTTCCGTCGCCTCCGCATCCAAGCTTTTTTCCATGGGAAGGAGTCCTCACCCCCTAGTGATGACCATTTCTCCCGTCTCCAACGGACCCCCTCCTCTTGGACTCCCCCTCATGGACAGACGTGCTTTAGACTTGTTCATTTTAAACTGAACCTCAACATTTCCACTCTCCTTACTCACCCCATACAGCCCCATACAGCCCTCCGCTCACTCTGTAACAATCCCGACTGGGTCATCAAAAATGCCGACAAGGGAGGTGCCGTGGTAGTCTGGTGCGCTGACCTCTACCAGTCTGAGCCTAGGCGCCAACTCTCAGACACCTCCTTCTACTTATCCCACAGACGAGCACCAGGCCATTATCCCAAGCATCATCACTGGCTTCATCGCTTCCGGCTCCCTGCCCTCTCAAGCCTCCAACCTCATTGTTCCTCAGCCATGCACAGCCCGATTTTATCTTCTCCCTAAAATCCACAAACCTGACTGTCCTGGCAGACCCATTGTTTCTGCCCGTTCACGTCCCACCGAACTTATTTCCACATACCTCGACTCCATCCTATCCACCCTGGTCAAATCTCTCCCCACCTATGTCCAAGACACCTCACACGCTCTTCGTCTCCTCCATGACTTCAGTTTTCTAGGCCCCCACTCCCTCATCTTCACCATGGATGTCCAGTCACTCTACACCTTCATCCCCCACCAGGAGGGTCTTAAAGCCCTCCGTTTCTTCCTCAACCGCAGAACCAACCAATCCCCGTCTACTAATACTCTCCTCCGCCTAGCGGAGCTGGTCCTTACCCTCAACAACTTTTCCTTTCACTCCTCCCATTTCCTTCAAATCATAGGCGTAGCTGTGGGCAGGCGCATGGGCCCCAGCTATACCTGCCTCTTTGTAGGGTACGTCGAACAATCCTAGTTCGAGGCGAACTCTGGCCTTATCCCCGAACTCTACCTCCGCTACATTGACAACTGCATTGGTGCTACCTCCTGCACCCATGCAGAACTCACTGACTTCATCCATTTCACCACGAACTTCCATCCAGCACTCAAATTCACCTGAACCATTTCCGACATCTCCCTCACTATCTCCATCGCAGGTAACAGGCTACTGACCGACATCTACTACAAACCCACTGACTCCCATGGCTATCTGGACTACACTTCTTCCCATCCTGCTTCCTGTAAGGACCCTATCCCCTACTCCCAATTCTTCCGTCTACGCCGCATCTGTACCCAGAATGAGATATTCCAAACCATCTATTTAGGGAACGGGGGTTCCCCTCTTCTGTTATAGATGAGGCTCTCACCAGGGTCTCCTCTATATCCCGCAGCTCCGCTCTCACTCCCCATCCCCCTACTCGTAACAAGGACAGAGTCCCCCTTGTCCTCACCTTCCACCCTACCAGCTGTCGCATACAATGTATAATCCTTCGACATTTTCGCCACTTCCAATGGGATCCCACCACTGGCCACATCTTCCCATCTCCTCCCCTTTCTGCTTTCCGCAGAGACCATTGCCTCCGTAAATCCCTGGTCAATTTGTCCCTTCCCACCCAAACCACCCCCTCCCTTAATACTTTCCCTTGCAACCGCAGGAAATGCGACACTTGACTCCATCCAAGGACCCAAGCAGTCTTTCCAGGTGAGGCAGAGGTTCACCTGCAACTCCTCCAACCTCATAAACTGCATCTGTTGTTCCAGGTATCAACTTCTCTACATCGGTGAGACCAAGCGCAGGCCCAACACCTCTGCTTAGTTTGCAATAACCAACCTGATCGCCCGGTTGCTCAGCACTTCAACTCCACTTCCCATTCTGAATCCGACCTTTCTGTCCTGGGCCTCCGCCATTGCCAGTGAGGCCCAGCGCAAATTGGAGGAGCAGCACCTCATATTTCGCTTGGGTATTTTACACCCTAGTGGTATGAACATTGCCTTCTCCAATTTCAGGTAGCCCTTGCTTTCTCGCTCCTTCCCCTCCCCTTCCCAGCTCTCCCACAGCCTGCTGTCTCCGCCTCTTCCTTTCTTTTTCCCGCCGCCCCCCGACATCAGTTTGAAGAAGGGTCTCGACCCGAAATGTCACCTATTCCTTCTTTCCGTAGATGCTGCCTCACCCACTGAGTTTCTCCAGCATTTTTGTCTGCCTTTGATTTTTCCAGCATCTGCAGTTCTTCCTTAGAAATAAATAGAAGGTCATTTGGCCTTAGATATTAAATTCACTATCTGAACTGTATTTGGCAATTTAGTCAGCTGTGTGTTTTAAAACAGCTCTGCCTGTATTGTCAATAAGCTATTTAAAGATGACATAATTGGTTTCAGATTCTTTAGGGCAGGATTATGGGACAGGTGAAAGATATATCAAGGACTATTAATGAAGAGGAGCTGTTTGCAATTTTTTAGGCTAGGGAATAGACAGGTCAACATAATTGCTGAAGAATCCAATCTTTGCATTTCTTGTTCAAGATGTTGAAAATGACTTCTTTTTTTTCAGCTTCTCACTGGTCTACCTCACCTGATGAGGACATTTGGAGGGAGATTGATTGACCGAGCGAATGGTGCAAGGTCAACAACCTTGCACGCAACGTCACTAAAACCAAGGAATACAGAGAAATTTAATACCGAAAATGTGAGGTGTTGCATTTTGGGAGCACTAACATGAGCACAACCTACACAGTGAACGGTAGGCCTCTGGGGAGAGTATTGTACAGCAGAGGGATCTAGGTGTACAGGAAAATAATTTGTTTAAAGTGGCAGAACAGGTAGATAGGACGGTCAAAAAGGTTTTTGGCACTTTGGCCTTCATCAGTCAGAGCATTGAGGATAGAAGTTGGTAAGGCATGTCGCAGTTGTATAAGACATTGGTGAGGCTGCATTTAGAGTATTGTGTTCAGTTTTGGGCACCATGTTATAGGAAAGATGTTGTCAAGCTGGAAAGGGTACAGAGAGGATTTATGAGGATGTTGCAGGAATCAAGTGCCTAAGCTATAGGGAGAGGTTGAGCAGGCTAGGACAATTCCTTGGAGCGCAGGAGGATGAGGGGTGATCTTATAGAGATGTATGAAATCATGAGAGGAATAGACGCACAGAGTCTCTTGCCCAAAGTAGGGGAATCGAGAACCGGGGACATAGGTTTAAAATGAGGGGGGAAAGATTTAATAGAAACCTGAGGAGTAACCTTTTGTTATGCAAAGGGTAGTAGGTGTATGGAACAAGCTGCTGGAGGATGTATTTGAGGCAGGGACTGTCACAATGTTTAAGAAACATTTAGATAGGTACATGGCTTGGTAGGTTCAGCATGGTAGGTTCTTCCCAACTGTTAGGAGGCAACTGAATCATCCTACCACAACCAGAGAGCAGTCCTGAACTACTATCAACCTCATTGTGACCCTTGGACTATCATTGATCAGACTTTGCTGGTTTTACCTTACACTAAACATTATTCTCATATCATGTATCTATACGCTGAAAATGGCTCGATTGTAGTCATGTATTGTCTTTCCGCTGACTGGATAGCACGCAACAAAAGTTTTTCACTGTATTTCGGTACATGTGACAATAAACTAAACTGAACTGGCTAGGGCAGGTTTAGAGGGAAATGGGCCAAATGCAGTAAGGTGGAACTAGAGTAGATGGAAGATGTTGGCCGGTTGTGGCAAGTTGGGCCGAAGTGCCTATTTCCATGCTGAGACTCTATGACTCTTTAAGACTCTAACTGATTGCTGAATTCAGTAGAGGAAGGCCGAGAATCCAAAAACATTTCTTCATCTACAGGATGATAATGGAGAGTCAAAAACTTCAAATTCCTGATTGTGCATATCTCTGAAGATCTGTCCTCGACCCAGCACATTGATGCAATCACAAATAAAGCCCATCAAAGCCTCTACTTCCTCAGATGATTAAGAAGATTTGGTATGTCAACGAACACTCTCTTGAACTTTCACCGGTATACAATAGAGAGCATATTGATTGGTTGTAGACACGCTGGAGTATCTCAGCGGGACAGACAGCATCACTGGAGAGAAGGAAAGGGTGACGTTTCGAGTCGAGACACTTCTTCTGACTGATGTTAGGGGAGTGGGCGAGACAGAGATAGCTCTGGGGAGTGAGCGGGACAGAGACAGAGACAGAGATATTGATTGGTTGCATCACGGCCTAGTTCGGCAAATCGAATGCCCAGGAATGAAGATGATTGAAAATTTGGTGAAGACTGCCCATTCCACCACGTGTACTGACCTCACCACAATCGAAGGGATCTGCATGAGTCACTGCCACAAAAAGTGAGGTAGATCGACCACCCTGGTCACACTCTAATTTCATTCCTGCCATTGGGAAGGAAATATAGGACCCTGAAAACTGTAAAGCCCAGGTTCAGGAGCACCTTCTTTCCTACAACCATCTGGCTACACCCTACAAATAAGCTTCAAACAACATAGACTTGGGGACATAGTTTTTTGCCTTTACACAATTATTGTTTCTTTGTTTATACATACACTGAACATTTTTTGTTGTTTATTATGGTGTTTACAGAGTTCTATATTTTCATATCTGTTGTGGTGATGCTAGTATGAATTTCATTGTTCCGTTTCGGGACATATGACAATAAAACACTCTTGACTCTTCTGCTGCTATTATCCTATTTTCTACATAAATATGGGCTTTCCAGTATAAACACATAGCAAAACAAAAGCAGTGGTGGATTGTTCAGCGCTAGAAGTCTCCATACAATTAGATCATGCCTGATGTAAACCTCCTTTGTGAAATATATAGCAGGTCATCTTAAGAACTGTTCTGAGACTCGAAGCATCTGCTTCAACAACTTTATCAGGAAATAAAGAAGCACTTTTCATGACCCCATCACATCCCAAGCATTTTATTGTCAACCTAACACTCTTGAAGTATAGTTGTTACTCTAATGTAGAAAAAATACAATTTTACAAATACTTATACACATGCAACAAGGATTCCACCCTCCTCCAGCAGCTCCACATTTGAGGAATGTTTGTATATTAGAAGAATGGATGAGTATATCAATATGTAACCTTGTACTGATTTGGATGATCAGAGTATGGCTGGATAATAATGTGTCACCAGTAATTGACAGGAATGTGTGTGAAGTCAATAATGCCCTGGGCGAGAGAGAAATCAGAGGAACATTGGAATAGGAGTAAGCTATTAAGCCTCTTGCACCTGTTCCACCAATCAATACATCACGATCTGAGTTCTAACTTTATATACCCATCTCTGCCTCATATCCCTTAATGCCATTGATGAACAAAAATCTATATATCCTTCAAATATAAAAAATTAAAAACTGATCATGTATTAGCTGCATTAGGGAAGTGATTTATAATCTTTTGCCATGCTTTACATGAAGAAATAGTTTGTTATTTCACTTCTGAGAAACATAGACCAAGTATTTAGATTATAAGCATCATATACCCAGTGCAAATCCCTGAGCTCTCTACAGGAGGCTGCGAAGGTCCATGGGGACTTTTCACTGGTTTGTTCTGGCCAAAATAGCAAATTAGTAACCTGCTTTATGTAAATATGCCCTGTCGATTGGAAGGTGGGGATGACATCTCTTTTGAAGGATCTTGTGGCAAAAAAGGCTACAATCTTCAGGAAAATCCAATGAAATGAAACTGGAAAATGCTAATTTGTAGAGTATGACATCCCACACGGACACATCTACAGCCTCAACCACATCCACATTGAAACTATGGCCAAGAAAGTACATCAAAGTCACTACTTCCTTAGAAAGCTTAGGAAGTTTGACATGGCTCCAACACCCCACATCAATATCTACTGATGCACCGTAGAAAGCATTTTATCAGGGTGCATCACAGCCTGGTTTGGGAATAGCTCCACTCAAGACCTCAATAAATTGCAGAGAGTTGTGGACATAGCCCAGACCATCACACAAATCAGCCTTCCTTCCATCGATTCCATCTACACCTCGCGCTGCCTTGGCAAAGCCAGCAGCATAATCAAGGATCAGTCTCATTCTGGTCACACCGTCCTTCTCCCGTTTCAACTAAATGTTGCACCATTAGTTTAGTTTAGTAGTTTTTTGTCACACCTAAACTAAACTAGGGGTACAACATATTTTTTCACTGTGGACGGCTTGATTGTATTCATGTATAGTCTTTTTTTTGACTGGAAAGCAAGCAAACAAATGCTTTTCACTATATCTCGGTACACGTGACAATAATAATAAACTAAACTATTGGCTACCAAAGTTGGTTTTAATCACCAAGTCTGCTGATATTGTTCTTTCTTCCAAATATTCTAGTTTAAAATAGCAGTATTAACAGCCCAGATGAGCCAATGCAACTCATTTTAAGTAGGTAAATGTAAGAAAGAAGCATTCAGGAAACTGGAAATTCTTCTGATATTCATGGGATACATACCCTGTGACCCAATTGCTTGCAAATAAGTGACATATTTTGTCCTGCTTTGAAACAGGGGTCAATCATTAGAGTCCAGACAGGACTTCAATCATCTCACAGTAAAATTATTTGAAATCCTAATTGCCTTGTAAATGCCCAATTTGGATTTCCCCCAATAGATGCACCAGTCAACTTAAAGATTTGTATGGCCAGTTGAAAGGCCAGTTGGGAAAATGGAAGAATTGTACTGGAATTTCACCACAGGTTGGCCAGGGTTATAATCAATTCTACAATCTACAATTGCTGGAAAATTAATGCATGCAGTGTGACCTTATCATGGTTGTCAGAGTTCCAGTTATGATAAAGTGTTAGAATATATGCACAGCTTGATAGCATGAACACAATGAGTAGAATAAAGACTTGAACAGATTGGACAAAAATTTGCCAAGGGCTGAAATGAGCAGACTTCTCAAGAGAAGAAAATATCTCGACGAAAGAATAGGTGTTATGAGGCACTACTCACATCCAATGAAATTTATTCAATGTGCAGTCATGGTTGCAATGTAGGCACTACCATGACATAAACTGCAGTAAATGAAAGACTAAATATCCAGTTTAGTTTAGTTTAGTTTATTTATTGTCATGTGTTCCGAGGTACAATGAAAAGCTTTTGTTGCATGCTAACCAGTCAGCGGAAAGACAGTACATGACATACATTTATTGCAGTTCTCTGCAATTTCTATTCCTATTCACTACCAATGCCAATTAACCTACAAACCTGCAAACTCTTTGGAGTGTGGGAGGAAACCGAAGCACTCGGAAAAAGCCAATGTAGTCAAAGGGGGAACTCCATTCAGCCAGCACCCGTAGTCAGGATCGAACCCCGGTCTCTGGCGCTGTAAGGCAGCAACTCGACCACTGCACCACCATGCTGTCGAAATGATCATAAATTACACTAAACTAAACTATCTCCAACTGCTTCTACCCAAAATTACCCGTTCACCCTGCTAAGATACATGTTGTCCAATTTTTGGTTGGTTTATTATTACCAAGTGTACCAAGAAACAGTGAAAACATTTACTTTGCATGTTATTGAGGCAAATCATACCATGCATGAGTACAACAGAAAGGAAAGAGACTGCAGAATATAGTGTTGCAGTTATGGGGGGGGGGGGGGGGGGAAGACAGACAAACAATATGTACACGGGCTGCAACAAGGTAGAACATGCCATTCAACAATAAGAACAGAGAAGAAGCCGTATTTGAAGTGGAGATAGAACTGATGGGAAGAAGGCTGGATTGTGTGATATACTGGGCTATGCCACGATTCTGTGTAATTTATTATGGTCGGGCACAGCTGTTGCCAAACCCAACTGTGATGCATCTGTATAGGATGTGGGCATCTCTGGCAAAAGCAGTATTTATTACTCAGCCTTAAATGCACTTCAGGAGTTAGTTTTGAGTCACCTTCTTGAAAAACTGCATCAATCTGGTGAAGGTAGTTCTGCAATATTGTCATGTATGTTATTTTAATATTTAGGTCGAGCAATGATAAAGGAACAGAGATATATTTCCAAATCAGGAAGGAACCTGTAAGTGTCAGCAGTCCAATGCAAATATTGCAACAAGCCATATTCGTGTGAGAGGTAATGGATTCGGAAATTTTGTCCGAATAGGAAGGGCCTGTATTTCACTTTACAATTAGTGCACACTACAGACGATGGAGGGAACAAATATTTAATTTGATGGATTTAGTGTCAATTAGCAATCTGCATAGTGCTGAGGTTCTTGGGCATTGATCAATTCGTACTTATCCATCATGGTCCTGAAGTAAGCTTTGCATATGGTGGTGGAGCTTAGACTAGCAGAAAGTGAGTCAAACTACAGGATATTCACCCTCTTGCTGGTCTTGCAGTCCGAAAAGCAGTCTCCCACCATGGACCTGCCAGTTCCCGATGTCACCGTCCACCGGGCCTGCGGCCGGAGCCTCCGGAGCTCCGAAGTCGGGTCGCAGCCGCGCGCCACCACAGCTCTCACCGTACCGAAGACAGCCAGCTCCACGATGGCAGAGCCGCAGGCTCCGCGACTGGAGCCCTCAGGTTAATTCCGGCGGCTCCACGATGTTAGGCCCAATGACAGGGAAGAGATTTAAAATGGTTTCCACCCCCCACTCCCCACATATACACAGTTAAAAAAATAATAAAATTAGAATCAAACATACATTTAACGAGACAAAAATGTTAAAAAAAAGACAGACGGACTGCGGTCGAGCCGCTGTCGTTAGGCGCAGCCACACCACCATCACACTGATGGTGATCTTATCAGTAGATGGTTAAACATCCCCTTGTTAGAGATGGATATTGAGCAGCACTTGCCTAATACAAATGACACCTGTCACTTATCAGGCTATGCTGGAATTTTGCTGAGGTCCACCTGCGAAACTGTAAGTGTTGTCTATAGCATATTCTGCCCATGATCATGTGGATTTCCTCAGCTTCTCTGGTTTCCTTTCACATCCCAAAGATGTGTTGGTTGTTTAGTTGAATTTGTTACATACAGTGAAGCCTCATTATAATGGACCATAGGGATTGGTGTCCGTTATTGCCGATTGCCCGCTATAACCGAGTAAAGTATTATCATTGTATTAGTAGAATCAAATAACTGCAGTTGTTGGTTAATACACAATAGGACACAAAGTGTATGAGTTACTCAGCAGGTCAGGCAGCATCTCTGGAAAACTAGGATAGGTAACGTTTTGGGTCAAGCCCCTTCCTCGGTCTCTTGCTCCGGAACTGGGCTTAGAATCCAGGTGAGTTGATGGCCCCACAGTGCAAATGAGGATCGGCGGTGTTGGCGGCAGGCATGGCTTGGAAGCAGCCGAGGAAGTTGTGTGGGCCGG
Organism: Amblyraja radiata; assembly: GCF_010909765.2. Classification (NCBI taxonomy): domain Eukaryota; kingdom Metazoa; phylum Chordata; class Chondrichthyes; order Rajiformes; family Rajidae; genus Amblyraja; species Amblyraja radiata. Next base: position 104,307,528 of record NC_045957.1, on the reverse strand, counting down.
TGGTGGCAACAGTAGGTCAGGCCTGGAATCAGCGTGAGCCTGGGGGTGGCAGCCTTCGGTGGGTCAGTCTGCTATAACCACAATCCATTATCAAGCGGTCCATTAAAATGAGGATTTACTGTTATGAGAACGAAACACCAGTCCAAGCAATTGATGATGAATTGGGCTACAAGATACAAGATACAAGATACATGTATTTGTGACATGTGCCAGATGGCACAGTGAAATGTGATCACCATACAGCCATTCACTAAAATAAAGAACACAACACACGATAGATTTAAACGTAAAACATCCCCACACAGCAGAATCAAATGTTTCCCACTGTGAGGGAAGGCACCAAAGTCAGTCTCTTCCTCGATGTTCACCCATGGTCGGGGCCTCCGGAGCCCTCCGCAGTCGCTGTTACGGGCAGCCCGCCGCTCAGGCCCGCTCGCCGGGATGTTGGTTCTCCGACGTCGGGGCTGGAGGCCAACCCCAGCGGCTTGAACCTCCAAAACGGCCGCTTCCCATCGGAGTCCGCAGCTCCCGACATCCCCAGGCTGCGCCGGGCGGAGACTCCCGCTGGCGGCCCTCGGCAAAGGGCCCCAGGGACTCCGCGATGTCGGTCAGCGCAGCCCGCGCTGGGAGCTCCGCGAACCACAGCCCCGTGATTTTGGAGCAGCGGGCCCAACGCTCCGAAGCTCCAAACAGCGATCCAAGTTGTTATTGCCCGCTCCGCGGTGAATCCAGCGCCGCGCCGCCGCTGCCGAAGTTCTGGTCCGGTCCCCGGACTCCGGTAGACAAGGCCGCTCCGATCCAGTGGTAGGCCCCGAGGTGGAAGTGCGAGGACGCGACTCGGATAAATAGTCGCATCCTCGCCTGGAAGCGACTGGGAAACTGTTTCCCCCTTACCCTGCCCCCCTCCCCCCACATAGAAAAATGAAAGAATCCCCAAAACAAAACTGTTAGACAAACTAAAATTTAAAAAAAAACAAAAAAAATGGACAGGCTGTAGGTAGAGGCACCTTCAATGCAGCGCCCCTAGTGCCCACTAGGCTAGGACATTGTTTAAGGATCACTTCAAAGGTGTCCTGTTCTCTTTGGTACCACATCTCACCTCTGGAATTCAGCTCATTGATCCACATTTGAGTCATGGCTGGGATGAGGTCAGAAACCAAGTGATCTTAGCAACACTCAAAGATTGCATTGTTCTGTATATTAATGATGAAGATGTGCTACTTGATAGTGCTGTCCACAACAACTTTTATCACTTTGCTGATGATAGAAATTAGACTGGTGGATCAGTTTCCAGGCGAGTTGTATGTGTTCTATTTAATTTTGTGACCAGAACATACCTAGGTAACTTTTTAATGCCTGCCTGTGGTGCAGCTATACTTGAACATCGAAACAACTCTAATGGAATGCATCTAGTTTCACCCTGTAATAAGTAATAGCATTTCAAAAAGTGCCACCTTTAACATTACTGTGGAAAATAAGAACCAGTATGTTGGAGGTAACATAACGACATGGATAGAAGTTTCTTGCTAACAGGAAACAGAAAGTAGGCATAACTGGGTCTTTTTTATTATTTCCAAGTGTAATGGGTGGTGTGCCACAAGGATCAATGTCAGGCCCACAACGCTTCCCACTCTTCGACTCCGCTGACCGGTACTCTTCCTTTAGCATTAGAATCAACGGTGCAATCTGCTGTGACAGGTTGGGAATAAATTTCCTGTAATATCCCAGTAATCCCAGGTATGCCTGCAGTTCGCTTTGGTTCACCGGTTGCTTGGCTTCCCGCACCGCCTCGACTTTGTCTTGAAGCGGACGAAGGCCATTCCGGCTCAGTCGATGTCCGAGATAGTCGACTGACTCCTGCATCAGTGCACATTTCTCCCTCTTCAGATGCAACCCACTGGTTTCTAGTCTTGATAGGACCGCTTCCAGGTTCTTGAGGTGCTCTTCGTCAGTTCTTCCGGATTATATCATCCAGATAGGGCTTGCACATGGGAATGGCCGCTAGCAGGCTCTCCATTGTTCTTTGGAACATGGCTGGTGCGCTAGATATCCCAAAAGGTAATCTAGTATACTCAAAGAGCCCTTTGTGTGTATTAATGGTGGTGTACCTCCGAGTGTCCGAGTCTAACTATCTGATGATAGGCATGGGAGAGGTCTAGTTTAGAGAACTTCTCTCCTCCTTCGAGTTCCTGCAGAAGATCCTCCAACGTTGGAAGTGGATACTGTTCCAATTTCAGCACCTTGTTTGCTGTGAGCTTATAATTGCCACAGACTCTCATGCCCCCATTCGGTTTCTTAACAGCTATGATTGGGCATGCAAAATCTGCTGTCTTCACTGGTTTGATAATGCCCTCCTGCAGCAAGTCATCTAATGTGGCATCTATTTGCTTCCTAGCTGCATATGCCACCGGTGCTGCTTTGTAAAATTTTTCCCCATCTTGTGGGTACAATTTGGCTTGGTACCCCTTCAGTACTCCATGGGCGCTGTTATCAAACAGCTTGGCGTTCTTGTTTAGTACTGAGCCCAAAGCCGCTCGCAAATTGTGTATCCTACTCGGTGGCCTTAGACTTGAACCCGGCGTTTGCTGGCTGGCCATAATTGACAGCAATTCAGGGTACTTCCCCAACCAATCTCTTCCTATTAGGCTTGCCCCTTTCTTGACCACCACTATGGTCAGCATTTCTGGCATCCGGTGAGGATAGAGCCGTACCTGTACCGCTGCTTGTCCGATAATATCCACCTTCTCTCCTGTGTAGGATTTTAGTTTAAGGCTACAGGCATCCAGTCTGGGTTTCGGACCAAGTTTTTTGAAGGCCTCCTCTGGGACTATAGTCCATGGACTTCCCGTGTCCACTTCCATTTGTACCTCCTTGCCGTTCATTATCACAGTGGTCATATACGGTTCAGCGTTCGACAATTTGTTAATTGATTCATCATACAAGTGGCCTATATCATACTCTGATGAATCCGAATCAGTCTCCTCCAAGTGGTTTGCCTTTTTCCATAATCGTCTTCTCCCCTGCTGGTAGGCTCTAACAGCATCACACTGGCTTTTGGTGTGACCCATTCCCGAGCACCTGAAGCACCTACTATCTGAGAACCTACACAGTGCTGTCTCATGGCTACCGCCACATCTCCAGCACCTCTTGGAGTTGGGCATCTTGTCTCGGGATGCCCTTGGTGGACTCCATGTCTTCTTCAGTCTCCGCGCCTTGTCTCTGGAGGCCCTTGGTGGAATCCATGTCCCTTTTAGTCCAGGTTCCTTCCTTTGGATCTGATGGACGGGGTTAAAATCATCCCGGGACCTTCCAATCTTCCTGATTTGCTCTACATCCTGTCCCGCGACCTCCATTGCCGTCGCCGTAGTGACTGCGTTCTCGAAGGTCAGATTCGGGGTACCCAACAGTTTCCGCTGGATGTTACTATCTGCACATCCTACCACCAACCTATCCCTTAGCATCTTTTCCAGTTCCTGCAAATTACACCCCTCACTTAACTGACAAAGCTTTGCTAGGAACTGAGGGATAGTTTCACTTGCTTGTGTGCAGGTATAAAACCGATACCTTTGCACGATTTCTGTTGGTTTAGGTGAGAAGTGAGCAATTAACGCCTCTTTACATTCCTCGTATGTTTTAGTAGCGGGCTTTACTGGCTGCAGCAACGCACGTAAGGTGTGATAACCCTTGTTTCCTAAGCCTGTGAGGAAAATTGCTTGTTTCTTGTCTGCCGTAGTGACATCACTTGAAATGAACCAAGCCTCTAACACTTCAGTCCATTCCTCAAAGTTCTGCTCCGGATCAAACAGGGGCACATTCCCTACCCCTATAGTAGCCATGGTACCTGTTGCTAATCAGGTGCCCTCTATTCTGTTTTCTCACTGTGTGAAAAACCCAACTGCGGCAATCTCCTGTACCGGCAAAAACTGATTACCCCAAGATAAGAAAACACAAATCTCCTGTACAGACAAAACACTGACCTCCAGGATAAGAAAACACAGTAGATTAGCTTTAGAAAAAATCACTGTTTACCCCCTCTGGGAGAAGCCTATTTCATAAAGGTAGCATTTCAACAGCATTGTTACAATAGAAAATAGCTTTTAATGTGAAGCTTGTCGGCCTGTGGACTCTGGTGCATCCTCAACCACTCAAGCTGTCCCCACCGGTACTTCTGCTGATGGCCTCACCGGACCTCCGCTTTTGCTGCTTTTGCTGGCCCCCCGGACCTCACCCCGCCGGCCACTCCGGACCGCCGATGCTGCCGCTGGCTCAGCCGTTGCTGTTGCCTCCGCTGGCTTGCTGCCAAGACGACTACCGCTGCTCCGCTGACTTGCCTGCCCGCTGGCCCCACAGCCCTCCCGGCTGCTACTGGACCTGCTGCTCGGCTCGTCGCTGGCTCCCGTGGACACCCTGTGGAAGGTGAGTCGCTACTAGATTCTGCTGCTGGTCCCCGCTGCTCCAAGCGTCGGGACTGTGCCCCGCCATCAGGGGCTGGCTACGCACTGTGTCCCGCTTCTCTTGCGCGGACCTTCCTCTCTCGTGGTCGGCTTTCTCCCGCGACCGGGCTGACTGCTCCCGGCCGGGCTGCAGACTCGGCTTTTGTCGGTGGCTTCTCTGGACCTGTCCATGGCCTACAATGTACTAGGCCCTCACCCGACATCTGTGGCTGCTGTTTGGGCCTGGCTGTGGGCTGCACAGTCCTGGAAAGCGTTCCAGGTCAGTTGACCTCGTCGCTCCTAGCTTCCAGCTGCGCTCGGTGACCCTTACTGCCCTGCTTGTCTTCCTTGCGCCCTTCTTCCCGTTCCGACCTTTTTTTTCTTTTTGGCGCCAATTCAAAACCATTTGGCGCCAAATCATTTTGCTTGGTGCTGTTCCGCTTTGTTTCCAAATATAACCTCTATTTTTAACTTCACTACATCACTACTGGAGGAGGCACTGTCCTGAACGGCTGCCTGTCCTGCAGCTGTCCGTTTTTTTTCACTTCTTTTTTATTATTTTTAGTATGTCAAGGCGTGTAGTCGGGGGGTGTAGTCTTTTTATGTGTGGGGGGTGGTGGGGAGGAAGGGGGAAACTGCTTTTCAAGTCCCTACCTGGTCGGAGGGGCTGCCTTCCTCCGAGCAGAGCCTTCGACCTGTCCTCGTGGCCTACCAGCGGGTCCTGGAGCGACGTTTCCCTGAGGGGACCTGGCCAGAACCTCGGCTTTGGAGGCGGCGCAGCGCTGGAGCGCTGTTGCGGAGCGGGCAATGCCTTTTCTGGGTCGCCGCGCTGGAACTCCAGTATGCTGGGACCGCCGATAAGAACATTGTGGAGCCGCGGTTCTGTGGAGCGGCCAGCTGCGGCGCTGAACTTTACATCCCGGAGCCTGGGATCTCTCACCGAGATCGCCAGTGTGTGGAGCTCCGTCCGGCGCGGTCTGTTGGCTTGGAAGCCGCGGTCTCCGGTGGGAAGGCGGCCGTTCCTGGCACCCCAAGCCACTGGGGGTTCTCCCGACGCCGGAGTATCATCACCCGGCGAGAACATCGGGCGCCGTGTTGGCGACTGTGGAGGCCTCAATAGGCCCGACTCTGGGTGGACAAGAGGATGGGGACTGGACTTTGTGCCTTCCCCCACAGATGTTTTTGTGTTTTGGTGTTGAACTTCTTGAATGCTATGTTGTATTTTTATTAGTGTGCTGCAAGGATATCTGAATTACCCCTGAATAAGGGGATTAATAAAGTCTAATCTAATCTAATCTAATCTAACTTGTTTAAGTTTTTCTTGGCTGTCCTTGTTCTTATCTTCTTTATTCTTTTATCCTCGTCGCCAATTGATATGTATTTGGATGCTTGGAACAGACTTTAATAAGGCTCGGACACGGGAGTAAACTAACAAGAGTCTTTATTCCAGGACGCCACCTTGAGACTCCCTCGCACATGCGTACTTCCACAAGACATCACATATGCTAATTATATATGCTAATTATATCCCATACCTAACACTCCTCTTCCTGTTTTATGCCTACAATCTAAAGCCATGCTTGTTTTTGAAGGTAGTCGGGAATAGATTGGGTGATGCACTGCGTTTAAGGTCTGATGCAGAGAGGCTCAAATGATTTTCTTCTTTCTGCTCAGCCTGCTGGCCCAGTGTTTCATCAAAAGGAGATCAGGAAGATCGATCAGACTGCAGTGACACAGAAAGGTTCAATGTTCTCCTGCAACAGAAGATGACAAAGATACAGCTGCCCCTTTCCTCTCAGCTTTTCTCTCTCCATCTTCCCCCAGCACAGACTTCCCTGCATTACATTCAAGGAGACAATCGCTCAGTTCTTGACAAATACTTTTCTCCCTATTTAGCTGCAGGGTTCACTTTGTGTCTGACACTGAAATAACCAGTGTAGTAATGTATAAATAAACTTGTAAGGTGCATTTTAAACTGACAATGACATACAAACTACACGTAGTATGCATTAAAACAGACCCTCATACAATAGGCTGGGAACTGTGAACAAAGGTCTTCCGAAAACACCTCTGGAGCCCACTTTCATAAAACAAAAGATCACAATACACAGAAAAGAATTGGTATATATTTACATTATAGCATTCACATCTCAGGATATCCCAATATTGTAGAATTCTGTTAAATTGGTAAAATTTGCAGGCAGGTTATGGACATTTGAAAATAGGGTTTATTTTCAAGAGAGAGTTAGATTTAGCTCTTATGCCTAAGGGAATCAAGGGATAAAAAGCAGGAATGGTGTACTGACTTTGGATGATCAGCCATGATTATATTAAATGGTGGTGCTGGCTCGAAGGGCCAAATGGCCTACTCCTGCACCTATTTTCTATGTTCTATGTTTCTATTAATATAAGATTTAAATCACTCTTCTTTGTTATGTGTTTACTTGGATATACAGGAATGTGCACACACACACACATACACAAACATTTAGTATTAGTATTGATGCCACTATTTTGGCCGTTAACTTGCACTGCCAATGATTTGAAAGAGAGACGTCATAAAACCGATCCAAGTGATTTGTAGCAATTACAAATTATTAGGGAAATTAGCCAATTATCTCACAAAACCACAATTCCTCCTCTACTTCCTCAGAAATGTAAGGATATTCGACAGGGCTTCAAAGGTTGTCACCAATTTCTGCCTATGCATCATAGAATGCATCCTAAAGGGATGCATCAAAAGTTGGTTTGGCAACTGCTATGCCGAGAATCACAAGAAATTGCAAAGTTGTGCACGCAATTTAGTCCTTTACACAAATCAGTACCACCCCAACCGCCCATAGACTCCATATACATCCACTTCTCCCTTCTCCCATTGGGAGAAGATACAAAAACCTGAAAGCATGTACCACCAGACACCACCAGCAGCTTCTTCCCTGCTGTTACCAGATTGCTGAATGGGCAACTCACCAGCTAAGGATGTAGTCCCAATCTCCCAAATCATCTTGTTGCGGTCCTTGCACTTTTTAAAAATCTGGTCTATATTCTGCACTTTGCTTATTTTTTGTTTGCACTATCTACTGTACTAGTGTAAAAATTGGTTGTTCTCATGCATGGAATGATATGCACATTTGTTTTTTTTCAATGCATCCTGGCACACGTGACAATAATAAACAAATACCAATATCCATACAAAAATAAACTGCTGGAAGAACTCAGTGGGTCAGGAGGTAGAAGGCCAGTCAAGGCTCAATCATCTCTATTCTGCAGAGGACATATGGTATTTATTTACAGTGCCCTCCATAATTTTTGGGACATTATTTATTTATTTGCGTCGGTACTCCACAATTTGAGATTTGTAGTAGAGAAAAAACACATGTGGTTAAAGTGCACATTGTTAGATTATAATAGACAATAGACAATAGGTGCAGGAGTAGGCCATTCGGCCCTTCGAGCCAGCACCGCCATTATAGACAATGGACAATAGGTGCAGGAGTAGGCCATTTGGCCCTTCGAGCCAGCACTGCCATTCAATGTGATCATGGCTGATCATCCCCAATCTGTATCCCGTTCCTGCCTTCTCCCCATATCCCCTGACTCCGCTATTTTTAAGAGCCCTATCTAGCTCTCTCTTGAAAGCATCCAGAGAACCTGCCTCCACCACCCTCTGAGTCAGAGAATTCCACAGACTCACCACTCTCTGTGAGAAAAAGTGTTTCCTCGTCTCCGTTCTAAATGGCTTACTCCTTATTCTTAAACTGTGGCCCCTGGTTCTGGACTCCCCCCACATCGAGAACATGTTTCCTGCCTCTAGCGTGTCCAAGCCCTTAACAATCTTATATGTTTCAATGAGATACCCTCTCATCCTTCTAAACTGCAGAGTGTACAAGCCCAGCTGCTCCATTCTCTCAGCATATGACAGTCCCGCCATCCCGGGAATTAACCTTGTAAACCTTTGCTGCACTCCCTCAATAGCAAGAATATCCTTCCTCAAATTAGGGGACCAAAACTGCCCACAATACTCCAGGTGTGGTCTCACTAGGGCTCTGTACAACTGCAGAAGGACCTCTTTGCTCCTATATTCGATTCCTCTTGTTATAAAGGCCAACATGCCATTCGCTTTCTTCACTGCCTGCTGTACCTGCATGCTTACTTTCATAGACTGATGTACAAGGCCCCCCAGATCCTGTTGTATTTCCCCTTTTCCCAACTTGATGCCATTTAGATAGTAATCTACCTTCCTGTTTTTGCTACCAAAGTGGATAACCTCACATTTATCCACATTAAACTTCATCTGCCATGCATCTGCCCATTCCCCCAACCTGTCCAATTCACCCTGCATTCTCATAGCATCCTCCTCACAGTTCACACTGCCACCCAGCTTTGTGTCATTCAATGTGATCATGGCTGATCATCCACAATCAGTACCCCAAGGCCATAATAAAGGCAATTTTTATACATGTTGGTTTCATCATTGAGAAATTACAGCAGTGTTTATACATAGTCCCCCCATTTCAGGGCACCATAATGTTTGGGACACAGCAATGTCATGTAAATGAAAGTAGTCATGTTTAGTATTTTGTTGCATATCCTTTGCATGCAATGACTGCTTGAAGTCTGCGATTCATGGACATCACCAGTTGCTGGGTGTCTTCTCTGGTGATGCTTTGCCAGGCCTGTATTGCAGCCATCTTTAGTTTTATGCTTGTTTTGGGGGCTAGTCCCCTTCAGTTTTCTCTTCAGCATATAAAAGGCATGCTCAATTGGGTTCAGATCAGGGGATTGACTTGGCCACTCAAGAATTGACCATTTTATAGCTTTGAAAAATTCCTTTGTTGCTTTAGCAGTATGTTTGGGATCATTGTCTTGCTGTAGAATGAACCGCTGACCAATGAGTTTTGAGGTATTTGTTTGAACTTAAGCAGATAGGATATGTCTATACACTTCAGAAGTCATTATGCTACTAGCATCAGCAGTTGTATCATCAATACCTGAGCCAGTACCTACAGCAGCCATACATGCCCAGGCCATAACACCACCACCACCGTGTTTCACAGATGAGGTGGTATGCTTTGGATCATGGGCAGTTCCGTCTCTCCTCCATACTTTGTTCTTGCCATCACTCTGATATAAGTTAATCTACATCTCATCTGTCCACAAGACCTTTTTTCCAGAACTGTGGTTGCTCTTTTAATTACTTATTGGCAAACTGTAACCCGGCCATCCTATTTTTGCAGCTAACCAGTAGTTTGCATCTTGCAGTGTAGCCTCTGTATTTCTGTTCATGAAGTCTTCTGTGGATAGTGGTCATTGACAAGTCCACACCTGACTCATGAAGAGTGTTTCTGATCTGTGGGCAGGTGTTTGGGGATTTTGCTTTATTATAGAGAGAATTGTTCAGTCATCAGCTGTGGAGGGCTTCCTTGGCCTGCCAGTCCCGTTGCTATTAGTAAGCTCACCAGTGCTCTCTTTCTTCTTAATGATGTTTCAAACAGTTGATTTGGGTAAGCCTAAGGTTTGGCTGATGTCTCTAACAATTGTATTCTTGTCTCCCAGTCTCATAATGGATTCTTTGACTTTCATTGGCACAACTTTGGTCCTCATGTTGATAAACAGCAATAAAAGTTTCCAAAGGTGATGGAAGGACTGGAGGAAAGACTAGCTGCTGGGAGCTCTCTTATACCTGCATTAAGGAGGCATTCAAGCACCCTTGAGCAATTAGAAACAAGTGTGAAGCCATGTGTCCCAAACATTATGGTGCCCCGAAATGGGGGGACCATGTATAAACACAGCTGGAATTTGTACATGGTGAAACCAAAATGTATAAAAATACCCTTTAATAAAATCTGACAATGCGCACTTTAACCACATGTGATTTTTTTCTATTACAAATCTCAAATTGTGGAGTACAGAGGCAAATAAATAAATGATGGGTCTTTGTTCCAAACATTATGGAGGGCACTGTATATAGTGCATAAGAGCAGTTCTGAAAAATATAATGTCCTGTATATATAATGCAAACACTCCATGGAACTAAGGAATTAAGGAATGGTATTTACATTGCTTAACTCTGGCAGTTAGAGAGTAAAAAAGTGTGAACTTAATTAATTCATAGGAATTCTTAACACATTTTTCATTTACAGAAGTGACAACTGAAGCTGCTAAAGGATGCATTGTATGCTGTTAAGAACCAGAGCACAATATGGAGCTATAAAAAGTTGAAAATTCGTTTGGAACTAACAGGTCTTTATGAATTATGCCTCGTTTTCTGTCCTTTCTACTTTTTTGTTATTTTTAGTATGTGTTAAAAAGTATGTTTTAGTGTTCCCTGGTTTGTTTTATGTGGGGGGTGGGTGGTTGGGGAAAACTTTTTTCAATCTCTAACCTCAACGGAGATGCGATTTTTTTTCCGTATCGTATCTACGTCCCCACAGCGTCCTGACATCGTGGAGTTGGCCTTTCCTGGAGATTGACGAGCGCTCCAAGCTGCGGGAGTCTGCGGGATTTTAACACCGCGGAGCTTGTGATCCCTTTGCCGGGGATCGAAGCTCCAACACCAGGGCCTGTGGACTTTAACATTGCGAAACCCATGTTCTCTGGTAAGAAGTGGCCGACTCGGGAGTTTCAACCGCCCCGACGCGGGAGTTTCGATCACCCCGATCGTCGGCTGCGGGGGCTTTGATCGCCCCAACTGCAGATGGTTTGACTGCCCCGACCGTGGGAGAACAAAGAGGAAGAAGCTTGAACTTTATTGCCTTCCATTACAGTGAGGAATGTGGAATCCACTACGGTGGATGTTTATGTTAACTTTTATGTGGTTGTGTGTCTTGTTGCTTTTCACTTAGTATGGCGGCATGGTAACTCAAATTTCACTGTACCTTAATTGGTACATGTGACAATAAACTGACCTTGAAACAGTTTGAAGCAGATTAGGTACACCAGCTGAGCTTTCCCTGGCTGCCACTTTCATACAATCACATGTACTTTCTACATCCACCAGTGACAGGCTGTATACCTGAGCATGTAATTCAGACAGAAATATCGCTACTTCAAAATGGTAGTTGGTTAACCTTTGCCCCATGTTTGCAGTAAGACCACATCTGGCAGGCAACTTGATGATCTGTATTAATTTGCAATTTTCATGTACAAGCAGATAATGCTGACAATTCAGGAAATATTTTCCTCATTCTTTTTCTCAGTTTGCACTAAAATCAGTTAAAATAAAGGAAGTTACAATTACCTCATTGACCCCAATTCTGTTTTACATTATTAATGCTTTTTGCCCATCTTTTATGGTGTCAAAAATCAGGGTTAATAATTGGAAAAAACAGTGTCGTTATAGGAGTTTTTTTGAGGATTGAGAGAGATGATCGTTGATAAATCTACCAGGTCCTGAAAACAGGCACAGGGCTTATGATGCATGAATAAATTTGATTGCAATGCAGGCAGCAGTCTGCCACATAGCCACACGCTGAGTCCTCACCTGAGTGATTCAAGCATACAGCTAGAGCTAACTGTGCTGTTCATTAGCTGGAAGATAATATTATGGGTGGCTAGTTCCAGTTAGAGCTGGGCTCTACCACCTGAAGCTAGGCTGCACATCTTAAAGGGTCAGATGCTAACAAACACTTGTTTGTTAAACACTGTTGGAATTTACCCAAAATACAAAAACTAGGCAAATGTTTACTGAGTCTATTTGACCATTGACTCTTTATGATCAGAATTTGATAATGCTCAATAGCAGATGAAAAATTATGATGACAGAACCATACATCATCAAAACACACCCTTTACCCCAACTCATCCATGCACCAGGTAACCTAGTCTCATTGGCCCTATATCCCTCTAAACCTTTCCTATCCAAGTACTTGTCCACATGTCTCTTAAATGTTGTTATATTGTACCTGCCTCGACTATCTCCTCTGGCAGCTCATTCCATATATCCACTATCTTCTTTGTGAAAAAATTGCCCCATAGGTTTCTATTAAATCTTTCACCTTAAACTTCTGCCATCAACAG